>NW_027040447.1:110444-264110 GCF_034236695.1 Oncorhynchus nerka
AACTGGAAATCACATTGTCACAATAACTGAACTAAAAGTGCTTTCTAAAGTGATTGATTGACATCGGATCAATAAGCTACCTGGGTTTGTGTCTGGATGTCTTCTCCTCTGTTGCTGGTAGAAGCTGGTCCTCTGGCTGAGGGGCTGAGGGACAGTCTCCTTCCTCTGCATCCTGTCCTGCCTCCCGTCTCTTCACCACCAGCTGTCTGGCAGCCTGATATTCACACAGACAGATCTCAGTTCAGGTTAGGAACAGTGGGTTAGAGAGACAGATCTCAGACCAGGTCAGGGAGACAGATCTCAGTTCAGTTAGGAACAGTGGGTTAGAGAGACAGATCTCAGACCAGGTCAGGGAGACAGATCTCAGTTCAGTTAGGAACAGTGGGTCAGGGAGACAGATCTCAGACCAGGTCAGGAACAGTGGGTTAGAGAGACAGATCTCAGACCAGGTCAGGGAGACAGATCTCAGACCAGGTTAGGGAGACAGATCTCAGTTCAGTTAGGAACAGTGGGTTAGAGAGACAGATCTCAGACCAGGTCAGGGAGACAGATCTCAGTTCAGTCAGGAACAGTGGGTCAGAGAGACAGATCTCAGTTCAGTTAGGAACAGTGGGTTAGAGAGACAGATCTCAGACCAGGTCAGGGAGACAGATCTCAGTTCAGTTAGGAACAGTGGGTTAGAGAGACAGATCTCAGACCAGGTCAGGGAGACAGATCTCAGTTCAGTTAGGAACAGTGGGTTAGAGAGACAGATCTCAGACCAGGTCAGGGAGACAGATCTCAGTTCAGTTAGGAACAGTGGGTTAGAGAGACAGATCTCAGTTCAGTTAGGAACAGTGGGTTAGAGAGACAGATCTCAGTTCAGTTAGGAACAGTGGGTTAGAGAGACAGATCTCAGACCAGGTCAGGGAGACAGATCTCAGTTCAGTTAGGAACAGTGGGTTAGAGAGACAGATCTCAGACCAGGTCAGGGAGACAGATCTCAGTTCAGTTAGGAACAGTGGGTTAGAGAGACAGATCTCAGACCAGGTCAGGGAGACAGATCTCAGTTCAGTTAGGAACAGTGGGTTAGAGAGACAGATCTCAGACCAGGTCAGGGAGACAGATCTCAGTTCAGTTAGGAACAGTGGGTTATGGAGACAGATCTCAGTTCAGTTAGGAACAGTGGGTTAGAGAGACAGATCTCAGTTCAGTTAGGAACAGTGGGTTAGAGAGACAGATCTCAGTTCAGTTAGGAACAGTGGGTTAGAGAGACAGATCTCAGTTCAGTTAGGAACAGTGGGTTAGAGAGACAGATCTCAGTTCAGTTAGGAACAGTGGGTTAGAGAGACAGATCTCAGACCAGGTCAGGGAGACAGATCTCAGTTCAGTTAGGAACAGTGGGTTAGAGAGACAGATCTCAGACCAGGTCAGGGAGACAGATCTCAGTTCAGTTAGGAACAGTGGGTTAGAGAGACAGATCTCAGACCAGGTCAGGGAGACAGATCTCAGTTCAGTTAGGAACAGTGGGTTAGAGAGACAGATCTCAGACCAGGTCAGGGAGACAGATCTCAGTTCAGTTAGGAACAGTGGGTTAGAGAGACAGATCTCAGACCAGGTCAGGGAGACAGATCTCAGTTCAGTTAGGAACAGTGGGTTAGAGAGACAGATCTCAGTTCAGTTAGGAACAGTGGGTTAGAGAGACAGATCTCAGTTCAGTTAGGAACAGTGGGTTAGAGAGACAGATCTCAGTTCAGTTAGGAACAGTGGGTTAGAGAGACAGATCTCAGACCAGGTCAGGGAGACAGATCTCAGACCAGTTAGGAACAGTGGGTTAGAGAGACAGATCTCAGACCAGGTCAGGGAGACAGATCTCAGACCAGTTAGGAACAGTGGGTTAGAGAGACAGATCTCAGACCAGGTCAGAGAGACAGATCTCAGTTCAGTTAGGAACAGTGGGTTAGAGAGACAGATCTCAGACCAGGTCAGGGAGACAGATCTCAGTTCAGTTAGGAACAGTGGGTTAGAGAGACAGATCTCAGACCAGTTAGGAACAGTGGGTTATGGAGACAGATCTCAGTTCAGTCAGGAACAGTGGGTTATGGAGACAGATCTCAGACCAGGTCAGGGAGACAGATCTCAGACCAGGTCAGAGAGACAGATCTCAGTTCAGTCAGGAACAGTGGGTCAGAGAGACAGATCTCAGTTCAGTTAGGAACAGTGGGTTATAGAGACAGATCTCAGACCAGGTCAGGAACAGTGGGTTAGGGAGACAGATCTCAGTTCAGTCAGGAACAGTGGGTTAGGGAGACAGATCTCAGTTCAGTTAGGAACAGTGGGTCAGGCTAGTTAGTTACTAGTTAGTACCTATTCATTTGTACAGTAACTAACACATCAGCCCAAACTGTTAAAACTGAATCTACTTAGAGGTTGTGTCCCTAATGTCCCCTGATCAAAAACACTACACTATATCTGGAGAGGGGACACAGCCAGACTGATGCTGAGGTAATACACTATATCTGGAGAGGGGACACAGCCAGACTGATGCTGAGGTAATACACTATATCTGGAGAGGGGACACAGCCAGACTGATGCTGAGGTAATACACTATATATGGAGAGGGGACACAGCCAGACTGATGCTGAGGTAATACACTATATCTGGAGAGGGGACACAGCCAGACTGATGCTGAGGTAATACACTATATCTGGAGAGGGGACACAGCCAGACTGATGCTGAGGTAATACACTACACTATATATGGAGAGGGGACACAGCCAGGCTGATGCTGAGGTAATACACTATATATGGAGAGGGGACACAGCCAGACTGATGCTGAGGTAATACACTATATATGGAGAGGGGACACAGCCAGACTGATGCTGAGGTAATACACTATATCTGGAGAGGGGACACAGCCAGACTGATGCTGAGGTAATACACTATATCTGGAGAGGGGACACAGCCAGACTGATGCTGAGGTAATACACTATATATGGAGAGGGGACACAGCCAGACTGATGCTGAGGTAATACACTATATCTGGAGAGGGGACACAGCCAGACTGATGCTGAGGTAATACACTATATCTGGAGAGGGGACACAGCCAGACTGATGCTGAGGTAATACACTACACTATATATGGAGAGGGGACACAGCCAGGCTGATGCTGAGGTAATACACTATATATGGAGAGGGGACACAGCCAGACTGATGCTGAGGTAATACAATACACTATATCTGGAGAGGGGACACAGCCAGACTGATGCTGAGGTAATACACTATATCTGGAGAGGGGACACAGCCAGACTGATGCTGAGGTAATACACTACACTATATATGGAGAGGGGACACAGCCAGACTGATGCTGAGGTAATACACTACACTATATATGGAGAGGGGACACAGCCAGACTGATGCTGAGGTAATACACTATATCTGGAGAGGGGACACAGCCAGACTGATGCTGAGGTAATACACTTTATATGGAGAGGGGACACAGCCAGACTGATGCTGAGGTAATACACTACACTATATATGGAGAGGGGACACAGCCAGACTGATGCTGAGGTAATACACTTTATATGGAGAGGGGACACAGCCAGACTGATGCTGAGGTAATACACTATATATGGAGAGGGGACACAGCCAGACTGATGCTGAGGTAATACACTACACTATATATGGAGAGGGGACACAGCCAGACTGATGCTGAGGTAATACACTTTATATGGAGAGGGGACACAGCCAGACTGATGCTGAGGTAATACACTACACTATATATGGAGAGGGGACACAGCCAGACTGATGCTGAGGTAATACACTACACTATATATGGAGAGGGGACACAGCCAGACTGATGCTGAGGTAATACACTATATATGGAGAGGGGACACAGCCAGACTGATGCTGAGGTAATACACTATATATGGAGAGGGGACACAGCCAGACTGATGCTGAGGTAATACACTATATCTGGAGAGGGGACACTGCCAGACTGATGCTGAGGTAATACACTACACTATATATGGAGAGGGGACACAGCCAGACTGATGCTGAGGTAATACACTATATATGGAGAGGGGACACAGCCAGACTGATGCTGAGGTAATACAACACACTATATATGGAGAGGGGACACAGCCAGACTGATGCTGAGGTAATACACTATATATGGAGAGGGGACACAGCCAGACTGATGCTGAGGTAATACACTACACTATATATGGAGAGGGGACACAGCCAGACTGATGCTGAGGTAATACAACACACTATATATGGAGAGGGGACACAGCCAGACTGATGCTGAGGTAATACACTATATCTGGAGAGGGGACACAGCCAGACTGATGCTGAGGTAATACCATACATTTGGAGAGGGGACACTGCCAGACTGATGCTGAGGTAATACCATACGTCTGGAGAGGGGACACTGCCAGACTGATGCTGAGGTAATACACTATATCTGGAGAGGGGACACAGCCAGACTGATGCTGAGGTAATACACTATATATGGAGAGGGGACACAGCCAGACTGATGCTGAGGTAATACCATACGTCCGGAGAGGGGACACAGCCAGACTGATGCTGAGGTAATACACTATATATGGAGAGGGGACACAGCCAGACTGATGCTGAGGTAATACAACACACTATATATGGAGAGGGGACACAGCCAGACTGATGCTGAGGTAATACACTACACTATATATGGAGAGGGGACACAGCCAGACTGATGCTGAGGTAATACAACACACTATATATGGAGAGGGGACACAGCCAGACTGATGCTGAGGTAATACACTACACTATATATGGAGAGGGGACACAGCCAGACTGATGCTGAGGTAATACCATACATCTGGAGAGGGGACACAGCCAGACTGATGCTGAGGTAATACCATACATCTGGAGAGGGGACACAGCCAGACTGATGCTGAGGTAATACCATACGTCTGGAGAGGGGACACAGCCAGACTGATGCTGAGGTAATACCATACGTCCGGAGAGGGGACACAGCCAGACTGATGCTGAGGTAATACCATACGTCCGGAGAGGGGACACAGCCAGACTGATGCTGAGGTAATACCATACATCTGGAGAGGGGACACAGCCAGACTGATGCTGAGGTAATACCATACGTCTGGAGAGGGGACACAGCCAGACTGATGCTGAGGTAATACACTATGGAGAGGGGACACGGCCAGACTGATGCTGAGGTAATACCATACGTACCCTGGACAGGAAAGGATGAGCGAAGGGAAACAGGCTCTGACAGAACTGCAGCATCTCCTGTTTAAACTGCTGGTAGGAGACCTGCTGCAGGACTGAATGATCACTGCTCCTCTTGTTGACCAGCCCCAGGAAGATGGCTTTCTGGAAGACACATAACCCCCCCATCAGCCCCAGGAAGACACATAACCCCCCATCAGCCTCTGGAGACACATAACCCCCCATCAGCCTCTGGAGACACATAACCCCCCACCAGCCCCAGGAAGACACATAACCCCCATCAGCCCCAGGAAGACACATAACCCCCCATCAGCCTCTGGAGACACATAACCCCCCATCAGCCTCTGGAGATGTTACCCCCATCAGCCCCAGGAAGACACATAACCCCCCATCAGCCCCAGGAAGAAACATAACCCCCCATCAGCCTCTGGAGACACATAACCCCCCATCAGCCCCAGGAAGACACATAACCCCCATCAGCCCCAGGAAGACACATAACCCCCCATCAGCCCCAGGAAGATCGCTTTCTGGAAGACACATAACCCCCCATCAGCCTCTGGAGACACATAACCCCCATCAGCCTCTGGAGACACATAACCCCCCATCAGCCCCAGGAAGACACATAACCCCCATCAGCCCCAGGAAGACACATAACCCCCCCCATCAGACCCAGGAAGACACATAACCCCCCATCAGCCCCAGGAAGACACATAACCCCCCATCAGCCCCAGGAAGACACATAACCCCCATCAGCCCCAGGAAGACACATAACCCCCCATCAGCCTCTGGAGACACATAACCCCCCATCAGCCTCTGGAGACACATAACCCCCCATCAGCCTCTGGAGACACATAACCCCCCATCAGCCTCTGGAGACACATAACCCCCCATCAGCCTCTGGAGACACATAACCCCCCATCAGCCCCAGGAAGACACATAACCCCCCATCAGCCCCAGGAGACACATAACCCCCCATCAGCCTCTGGAGACACATAACCCCCCCCATCAGCCCCAGGAAGACACATAACCCCCATCAGCCCCAGGAAGACACATAACCCCCCATCAGCCTCTGGAGACACATAACCCCCCATCAGCCTCTGGAGACACATAACCCCCCATCAGCCTCTGGAGACACATAACCCCCCATCAGCCTCTGGAGACAGATAACCCCCCCCATCAGCCTCTGGAGACACATAACCCCCCATCAGCCTCTGGAGACACATAACCCCCCCATCAGCCCCAGGAAGACACATAACCCCCCCATCAGCCCCAGGAAGATCGCTTTCTGGAAGACACATAACCCCCCATCAGCCTCTGGAGACACATAACCCCCATCAGCCTCTGGAGACACATAACCCCCATCAGCCTCTGGAGACACATAACCCCCATCAGCCTCTGGAGACACATAACCCCCCATCAGCCCCAGGAAGACACATAACCCCCCATCAGCCCCAGGAGACACATAACCCCCCATCAGCCTCTGGAGACACATAACCCCCCCCATCAGCCCCAGGAAGACACATAACCCCCATCAGCCCCAGGAAGACACATAACCCCCCCATCAGCCTCTGGAGACACATAACCCCCATCAGCCTCTGGAGACACATAACCCCCCATCAGCCTCTGGAGACACATAACCCCCCATCAGCCTCTGGAGACACATAACCCCCATCAGCCTCTGGAGACACATAACCCCCCATCAGCCCCAGGAAGACACATAACCCCCCATCAGCCCCAGGAAGATCGCTTTCTGGAAGACACATAACCCCCCATCAGCCTCTGGAGACACATAACCCCCATCAGCCTCTGGAGACACATAACCCCCATCAGCCCCAGGAAGACACATAACCCCCATCAGCCTCTGGAGACACATAACCCCCCATCAGCCTCTGGAGACACATAACCCCCCCATCAGCCTCTGGAGACAGATAACCCT
The DNA here is from genome assembly GCF_034236695.1 of Oncorhynchus nerka. Classification (NCBI taxonomy): domain Eukaryota; kingdom Metazoa; phylum Chordata; class Actinopteri; order Salmoniformes; family Salmonidae; genus Oncorhynchus; species Oncorhynchus nerka. The sequence continues at coordinate 117,591 of NW_027040447.1, forward strand.
CCCATCAGCCTCTGGAGACACATAACCCCCATCAGCCTCTGAGACACATAACCCCCCATCAGCCTCTGGAGACACATAACCCCCCATCAGCCCCAGGAAGACACATAACCCCCCATCAGCCCCAGGAAGATCGCTTTCTGGAAGACACATAACCCCCATCAGCCTCTGGAGACACATAACCCCCCATCAGCCTCTGGAGACACATAACCCCCCATCAGCCCCAGGAAGACACATAACCCCCCATCAGCCCCAGGAAGACACATAACCCCCCCATCAGCCCCAGGAAGATCGCTTTCTGGAAGACACATAACCCCCATCAGCCCCAGGAAGACACATAACCCCCCCCATCAGCCCCAGGAAGACACATAACCCCCCCCATCAGCCTCTGAGACACATAACCCCCCATCAGCCTCTGGAGACACATAACCCCCCATCAGCCCCAGGAAGACACATAACCCCCATCAGCCTCTGGAGACACATAACCCCCCCCATCAGCCTCTGGAGACACATAACCCCCCATCAGCCCCAGGAAGACACATAACCCCCCCCATCAGCCTCTGGAGACACATAACCCCCATCAGCCTCTGGAGACACATAACCACCCCATCAGCCTCTGGAGACACATACCCCCCCCATCAGCCTCTGGAGACACATAACCCCCCATCAGCCTCTGGAGACACATAACCCCCCATCAGCCCCAGGAAGACACATAACCCCCCATCAGCCCCAGGAAGACACATAACCCCCCATCAGCCTCTGGAGACACATAACCCCCCCATCAGCCTCTGGAGACACATAACCCCCATCAGCCCCAGGAAGACACATAACCCCCCATCAGCCTCTGGAGACACATAACCCCCCATCAGCCTCTGGAGACACATAACCCCCATCAGCCCCAGGAAGACACATAACCCCCATCAGCCCCTGGAGACACATAACCCCCCCATCAGCCCCTGGAGACACATAACCCCCATCAGCCTCTGGAGACACATAACCCCCATCAGCCCCAGGAAGACACATACCCCCCCCATCAGCCCCAGGAAGACACATAACCCCCATCAGCCCCAGGAAGATCGCTTTCTGGAAGACACATAACCCCCCATCAGCCCCAGGAAGACACATAACCCCCATCAGCCTCTGGAGACACATAACCCCCATCAGCCTCTGGAGACACATAACCCCCCATCAGCCTCTGGAGACACATAACCCCCCCCATCAGCCCCAGGAAGACACATAACCCCCCATCAGCCCCAGGAAGACACATAACCCCCCCATCAGCCTCTGGAGACACATAACACCCTCATCAGCCCCAGGAAGACACATAACCCCCCATCAGCCTCTGGAGACACATAACCCCCCCATCAGCCTCTGGAGACACATAACCCCCATCAGCCCCAGGAAGACACATAACCCCCATCAGCCTCTGGAGACACATAACCCCCCCCATCAGCCTCTGGAGACACATAACCCCCCATCAGCCCCAGGAAGACACATAACCCCCATCAGACCCAGGAAGACACATAACCCCCCATCAGCCCCAGGAAGATCGCTTTCTGGAAGACACATAACCCCCCATCAGCCCCAGGAAGATCGCTTTCTGGAAGACACATAACCCCCCATCAGCCTCTGGAGACACATAACCCCCCATCAGCCCCAGGAAGACACATAACCCCCCATCAGCCCCAGGAAGACACATAACCCCCCATCAGCCCCAGGAAGACACATAACCCCCCCCCATCAGCCCCAGGAAGATCGCTTTCTGGAAGACACATAACCCCCATCAGCCTCTGGAGACACATAACCCCCCCCATCAGCCCCAGGAAGACACATAACCCCCATCAGCCTCTGGAGACACATAACCCCCATCAGCCTCTGGAGACACATAACCCCCCCCATCAGCCTCTGGAGACACATAACCTCCCCATCAGCCCCAGGAAGACACATAACCCCCCATCAGCCTCTGGAGACACATAACCCCCATCAGCCTCTGGAGACACATAACCCCCCATCAGCCTCTGGAGACACGTAACCCCCCCATCAGCCCCAGGAAGACACATAACCCCCCCATCAGCCCCAGGAAGATCGCTTTCTGGAAGACACATAACCCCCCATCAGCCTCTGGAGACACATAACCCCCCCATCAGCCCCAGGAAGACACATAACCCCCCATCAGCCTCTGGAGACACATAACCCCCCATCAGCCCCAGGAAGACACATAACCCCCCATCAGCCCCAGGAAGACACATAACCCCCATCAGCCCCAGGAAGACACATAACCCCCATCAGCCCCAGGAAGACACATAACCCCCCATCAGCCTCTGGAGACACATAACCCCCATCAGCCTCTGGAGACACATAACCCCCCATCAGCCTCTGGAGACACATAACCCCCATCAGCCTCTGGAGACACATAACCTCCCCATCAGCCTCTGGAGACACATAACCCCCATCCGCCCCAGGAAGACACATAACCCCCCATCAGCCCCAGGAAGACACATAACCCCCCCCATCAGCCCCAGGAAGACACATAACCCCCCATCAGCCTCTGGAGACACATAACCCCCATCAGCCTCTGGAGACACATAACCCCCCATCAGCCTCTGGAGACAGATAACCCTCCCATCAGCCTCTGGAGACACATACCCCCCCCCATCAGCCTCTGGAGACACATAACCCCCCATCAGTCCCAGGAAGACACATAAACCCCCATCAGCCCCAGGAAGATCGCTTTCTGGAAGACACATAACCCCCCATCAGCCTCTGGAGACACATAACCCCCATCAGCCTCTGGAGACACATAACCCCCCATCAGCCCCAGGAAGACACATAACCCCCCATCAGCCCCAGGAAGACACATAACCCCCCCATCAGCCCCAGGAAGATCGCTTTCTGGAAGACACATAACCCCCATCAGCCCCAGGAAGACACATAACCCCCATCAGCCCCAGGAAGACACATAACCCCCCCATCAGCCTCTGAGACACATAACCCCCCATCAGCCTCTGGAGACACATAACCCCCCCCATCAGCCTCTGGAGACACATAACCCCCCATCAGCCCCAGGAAGACACATAACCCCCCATCAGCCCCAGGAGACACATAACCCCCATCAGCCCCAGGAGACACATAACCCCCCATCAGCCTCTGGAGACACATAACCCCCCCATCAGCCTCTGGAGACACATAACCCCCATCAGCCTCTGGAGACACATAACCCCCCATCAGCCCCAGGAAGACACATAACCCCCCATCAGCCCCAGGAAGACACATAACCCCCCATCAGCCCCAGGAAGATCGCTTTCTGGAAGACACATAACCCCCATCAGCCCCAGGAAGACACATAACCCCCTCATCAGCCTCTGGAGACACATAACCCCCCATCAGCCCCAGGAAGACACATAACCCCCATCAGCCCCAGGAAGACACATAACCCCCATCAGCCCCAGGAAGATCGCTTTCTGGAAGACACATAACCCCCATCAGCCCCAGGAAGACACATAACCCCCCATCAGCCTCTGGAGACACATAACCCCCCATCAGCATCTGGAGACACATAACCCCCCATCAGCCCCAGGAAGACACATAACCCCCATCAGCCTCTGGAGACACATAAACCCCCCATCAGCCTCTGGAGACACATAACCCCCCATCAGCCTCTGGAGACACATAACCCCCATCAGCCCCTGGAGACACATAACCCCCCCCATCAGCCTCTGGAGACACATAACCCCCATCAGCCCCAGGAAGACACATAACCCCCCCATCAGACCCAGGAAGACACATAACCCCCCATCAGCCCCAGGAAGATCGCTTTCTGGAAGACACATAACCCCCATCAGCCCCAGGAAGACACATAACCCCCCATCAGCCTCTGGAGACACATAACCCCCCATCAGCCTCTGGAGACACATAACCCCCCCATCAGCCTCTGGAGACACATAACCCCCCATCAGCCTATGGAGACACATAACCCCCCATCAGCCCCAGGAAGACACATAACCCCCATCAGCCCCAGGAAGACACATAACCCCCATCAGCCTCTGGAGACACATAACCCCCCATCAGCCCCAGGAAGACACATACCCCCCCCATCAGCCCCAGGAAGATCGCTTTCTGGAAGACACATAACCCCCCCATCAGCCTCTGGAGACACATAACCCCCATCAGCCCCAGGAAGACACATAACCCCCCATCAGCCCCAGGAAGACACATAACCCCCATCAGCCTCTGGAGACACATAACCCCCCATCAGCCTCTGGAGACACATAACCCCCCCCATCAGCCTCTGGAGACACATAACCTCCCCATCAGCCCCAGGAAGACACATAACCCCCCCCATCAGCCTCTGGAGACACATAACCCCCCATCAGCCTCTGGAGACACATAACCCCCATCAGCCTCTGGAGACACATAACCCCCCCATCAGCCCCAGGAAGACACATAACCCCCCATCAACCCCAGGAAGATTGCTTTCTGGAAGACACATAACCTCCCCATCAGCCTCTGGAGACACATAACCCCCCATCAGCCCCAGGAAGACACATAACCCCCCCATCAGCCCCAGGAAGACACATAACCCCCCATCAGCCCCAGGAAGATCGCTTTCTGGAAGACACATAACCCCCCATCAGCCTCTGGAGACACATAACCCCCCATCAGCCCCAGGAAGACACATAACCCCCATCAGCCTCTGGAGACACATAACCCCCATCAGCCCCAGGAAGACACATAACCCCCATCAGCCCCAGGAAGACACATAACCCCCCATCAGCCCCAGGAAGACACATAACCCCCATCAGCCCCAGGAAGACACATATCCCCCCCATCAGCCTCTGGAGACACATAACCCCCCCATCAGCCTCTGGAGACACATAACCCCCATCAGCCTCTGGAGACACATAACCCCCCCATCAGCCTCTGAGACACATAACCCCCCATCAGCCTCTGGAGACACATAACCCCCCATCCGCCCCAGGAAGACACATAACCCCCCATCAGCCCCAGGAAGACACATAACCCCCCATCAGCCCCAGGAAGACACATAACCCCCCATCAGCCCCAGGAAGACACATAACCCCCCATCAGCCCCAGGAAGACACATAACCCCCATCAGCCTCTGGAAGACACATAACCCCCCATCAGCCTCTGGAGACACATAACCCCCCATCAGCCTCTGGAGACACATAACCCCCCATCAGCCCCAGGAAGACACATAACCCCCCCCATCAGCCTCTGGAGACACATAACCCCCCCCCCATCAGCCCCAGGAGACACATAACCCCCCATCAGCCTCTGGAGACACATAACCCCCCCCATCAGCCTCTGGAGACACATAACCCCCCATCAGCCCCAGGAAGATCGCTTTCTGGAAGACACATAACCCCCCATCAGCCCCAGGAGACACATAACCCCCCCATCAGCCTCTGGAGACACATAACCCCCATCAGCCTCTGGAGACACATAACCCCCCATCAGCCTCTGGAGACACATAACCCCCCATCAGCCCCAGGAGACACATAACCCCCCATCAGCCTCTGGAGACACATAACCCCCATCAGCCTCTGGAGACACATAACCCCCCATCAGCACAAGGAAGACACATAACCCCCATCAGCCCCAGGAAGACACATAACCCCCATCAGCCTCTGGAGACACATAACCCCCATCAGCCCCAGGAAGACACATAACCCCCATCAGCCTCTGGAGACACATAACCCCCCATCAGCCCCAGGAAGACACATAACCCCCATCAGCCCCAGGAAGACACATAACCCCCCATCAGCCCCAGGAAGACACATAACCCCCCATCAGCCCCAGGAAGACACATAACCCCTCCATCAGCCCCAGGAAGACACATAACCCCCCCATCAGCCCCAGGAAGACACATAACCCCCCATCAGCCTCTGGAGACACATAACCCCCATCAGCCCCAGGAAGACACATAACCCCCCCATCAGCCCCAGGAAGACACATAACCCCCCATCAGCCCCAGGAAGACACATAACCCCCATCAGCCCCAGGAAGACACATAACCCCCATCAGCCCCAGGAAGACACATAACCCCCCATCAGCCTCTGGAAGACACATAACCCCCATCAGCCCCAGGAAGACACATAACCCCCCCCCCATCAGCCTCTGGAGACACATACCCCCCCATCAGCCTCTGGAGACATTACACCCCCCCATCAGCCTCTGGAGACATCCCCCCCCATCAGCCTCTGGAGACATTACCCCCCCCCATCAGCCTCTGGAGACATTACCCCCCATCAGCCTCTGGAGACATGACCCCCCCCCCATCAGCCTCTGGAGACATTACCACCCCCCATCAGCCTCTGGAGACATTACCCCCCATCAGCCTCTGGAGACATTACCCCCCCCCCCCCCATCAGCCTCTGGAGACATTACCACCCCCCATCAGCCTCTGGAGACATTACCCCCATCAGCCTCTGGAGACATTACCACCCCCCATCAGCCCCTGGAGACACCGTTCCTCAGGTTAACAGACAGACAGGTCTAAATGTCTCTCTGTACTGTTCGTATTGTTGCCATCGTCTCTCTAGGAGTTTAGGAGTTAGCTCACCTTTCCAACCTTGCTTTTGGGGAAGTATTTCATCAAAACCTCCTTGGCTTTGTCAAAGGCCTGGTTCTTAATGCACACAATCACCAGCTACAGAGAAAAACACAACAGGGTTCACCGTTATAATGATGTACAACAGGGTTCACCGTTATAATGATGGACAACAGGGTTCACCGTTATAATGATGGACAACAGGGTTCACCGTTATAATGATGGACAACAGGGTTCACCGTTATAATGATGTACAACAGGGTTCACCGTTATAATGATGTCAGGATGGACAACAGGGTTCACCGTTATAATGATGCACAACAGGGTTCACCGTTATAATGATGTACAACAGGGTTCACCGTTATAATGATGTACAACAGGGTTCACCGTTATAATGATGTACAACAGGGTTCACCGTTATAATGATGTACAACAGGGTTCACCGTTATAATGATGGACAACAGGGTTCACCGTTATAATGATGGACAACAGGGTTCACCGTTATAATGATGGACAACAGGGTTCACCGTTATAATGATGTACAACAGGGTTCACCGTTATAATGATGGACAACAGGGTTCACCGTTATAATGATGGACAACAGGGTTCACCGTTATAATGATGTACAACAGGGTTCACCGTTATAATGATGGACAACAGGGTTCACCGTTATAATGATGGACAACAGGGTTCACCGTTATAATGATGGACAACAGGGTTCACCGTTATAATGATGTCAGGATGTACAACAGGGTTCACCGTTATAATGATGCACAACAGGGTTCACCGTTATAATGATGGACAACAGGGTTCACCGTTATAATGATGTACAACAGGGTTCACCGTTATAATGATGTACAACAGGGTTCACCGTTATAATGATGGACAACAGGGTTCACCGTTATAATGATGTACAACAGGGTTCACCGTTATAATGATGTACAACAGGGTTCACCGTTATAATGATGGACAACAGGGTTCACCGTTATAATGATGGACAACAGGGTTCACCGTTATAATGATGGACAACAGGGTTCACCGTTATAATGATGGACAACAGGGTTCACCGTTATAATGATGGACAACAGGGTTCACCGTTATAATGATGGACAACAGGGTTCACCGTTATAATGATGTACAACAGGGTTCACCGTTATAATGATGGACAACAGGGTTCACCGTTATAATGATGGACAACAGGGTTCACCGTTATAATGATGGACAACAGGGTTCACCGTTATAATGATGTCAGGATGTACAACAGGGTTCACCGTTATAATGATGCACAACAGGGTTCACCGTTATAATGATGGACAACAGGGTTCACCGTTATAATGATGGACAACAGGGTTCACCGTTATAATGATGTACAACAGGGTTCACCGTTATAATGATGGACAACAGGGTTCACCGTTATAATGATGTACAACAGGGTTCACCGTTATAATGATGTACAACAGGGTTCACCGTTATAATGATGGACAACAGGGTTCACCGTTATAATGATGGACAACAGGGTTCACCGTTATAATGATGGACAACAGGGTTCACCGTTATAATGATGGACAACAGGGTTCACCGTTATAATGATGGACAACAGGGTTCACCGTTATAATGATGGACAACAGGGTTCACCGTTATAATGATGTACAACAGGGTTCACCGTTATAATGATGTACAACAGGGTTCACCGTTATAATGATGTACAACAGGGTTCACCGTTATAATGATGGACAACAGGGTTCACCGTTATAATGATGGACAACAGGGTTCACCGTTATAATGATGGACAACAGGGTTCACCGTTATAATGATGTACAACAGGGTTCACCGTTATAATGATGCACAACAGGGTTCACCGTTATAATGATGCACAACAGGGTTCACCGTTATAATGATGCACAACAGGGTTCACCGTTATAATGATGTCAGGATGGACAACAGGGTTCACCGTTATAATGATGTACAACAGGGTTCACCGTTATAATGATGTACAACAGGGTTCACCGTTATAATGATGGACAACAGGGTTCACCGTTATAATGATGGACAACAGGGTTCACCGTTATAATGATGGACAACAGGGTTCACCGTTATAATGATGGACAACAGGGTTCACCGTTATAATGATGGACAACAGGGTTCACCGTTATAATGATGGACAACAGGGTTCACCGTTATAATGATGTACAACAGGGTTCACCGTTATAATGATGCACAACAGGGTTCACCGTTATAATGATGCACAACAGGGTTCACCGTTATAATGATGGACAACAGGGTTCACCGTTATAATGATGTCAGGATGTACAACAGGGTTCACCGTTATAATGATGTACAACAGGGTTCACCGTTATAATGATGTCAGGATGGACAACAGGGTTCACCGTTATAATGATGCACAACAGGGTTCACCGTTATAATGATGCACAACAGGGTTCACCGTTATAATGATGTACAACAGGGTTCACCGTTATAATGATGTACAACAGGGTTCACCGTTATAATGATGTACAACAGGGTTCACCGTTATAATGATGTACAACAGGGTTCACCGTTATAATGATGTACAACAGGGTTCACCGTTATAATGATGTACAACAGGGTTCACCGTTATAATGATGTACAACAGGGTTCACCGTTATAATGATGCACAACAGGGTTCACCGTTATAATGATGCACAACAGGGTTCACCGTTATAATGATGGACAACAGGGTTCACCGTTATAATGATGGACAACAGGGTTCACCGTTATAATGATGTCAGGATGTACAACAGGGTTCACCGTTATAATGATGCACAACAGGGTTCACCGTTATAATGATGCACAACAGGGTTCACCGTTATAATGATGGACAACAGGGTTCACCGTTATAATGATGCACAACAGGGTTCACCGTTATAATGATGTACAACAGGGTTCACCGTTATAATGATGTACAACAGGGTTCACCGTTATAATGATGGACAACAGGGTTCACCGTTATAATGATGCACAACAGGGTTCACCGTTATAATGATGTACAACAGGGTTCACCGTTATAATGATGTCAGGATGTACAACAGGGTTCACCGTTATAATGATGCACAACAGGGTTCACAACATGGCAGAATACAACTACACCAGAATGAGAAGACATGAACGGACAACTACACCAGAACGAGAAGACATGAACGGACAATTACACCAGAATGAGAAGACATGAACGGACAATTACACCAGAATGAGAAGACATGAACGGACAATTACACCAGAATGAGAAGACATGAACGGACAATTACACCAGAATGAGAAGACATGAACGGACAATTACACCAGAATGAGAAGACATGAACGGACAATTACACCAGAATGAGAAGACATGAACGGACAATTACACCAGAATGAGAAGACATGAACGGACAATTACACCAGAACGAGAAGACATGAACGGACAATTACACCAGAACGAGAAGACATGAACCGACAATTACACCAGAACGAGAAGACATGAACGGACAATTACACCAGAACGAGAAGACATGAACGGACAATTACACCAGAATGAGAAGACATGAACGGACAATTACACCAGAATGAGAAGACATGAACGGACAATTACACCAGAACGAGAAGACATGAACGGACAATTACACCAGAATGAGAAGACATGAACGGACAATTACACCAGAATGAGAAGACATGAACGGACAATTACACCAGAACGAGAAGACATGAACGGACAATTACACCAGAACGAGAAGACATGAACGGACAATTACACCAGAATGAGAAGACATGAACGGACAATTACACCAGAATGAGAAGACATGAACGGACAATTACACCAGAATGAGAAGACATGAACGGACAATTTACACCAGAATGAGAAGACATGAACGGACAATTCAAACCAGAATGAGAAGATATGAACGGACAATGACACCAGAATGAGAAGACATGAACGGACAATTACACCAGAATGAGAAGATATGAACGGACAATGACACCAGAATGAGAAGACATGAACGGACAATTACACCAGAATGAGAAGACATGAACGGACAATTTACACCAGAATGAGAAGACATGAACGGACAATTCAAACCAGAATGAGAAGATATGAACGGACAATGACACCAGAATGAGAAGACATGAACGGACAATTACACCAGAATGAGAAGACATGAACGGAAAATTACACCAGAATGAGAAGACATGAACGGACAATTACACCAGAATGAGAAGACATGAACGGACAACTACACCAGAATGAGAAGACATGAACGGACAATTACACCAGAATGAGAAGACATGAACGGACAATTACACCAGAACGAGAAGACATGAACGGACAATTACACCAGAACGAGAAGACGTGAACGGACAATTACACCAGAATGAGAAGACGTGAACGGACAATTACACCAGAATGAGAAGACGTGAACGGACAATTACACCAGAATGAGAAGACATGAACCGACAATTACACCAGAACGAGAAGACATGAATGGACAACTACACCAGAATGAGAAGACATGAACGGACAACTACACCAGAATGAGAAGACATGAACGGACAATTACACCAGAATGAGAAGACATGAACGGAAATTACACCAGAACGAGAAGACATGAACGGACAATTACACCAGAACGAGAAGACGTGAACGGACAATTACACCAGAATGAGAAGACGTGAACGGACAATTACACCAGAATGAGAAGACATGAACCGACAATTACACCAGAACGAGAAGACATGAATGGACAACTACACCAGAACGAGAAGACATGAACGGACAACTACACAAGAACGAGAAGACATGAAAGGACAAATAGTTGTGCAATTCACTACAGTGCACAATAGTGTTGACCACAGTACACGGTGTCATCTTATAATGTTGGACAGGGCTGACACGAAAATCAGAACAGTGTATTGGGTTTCAACGGGGGACCAATCAATGACTACACAAAGTGTATCTGGTTTCAACAGGGGGACCAATCAATGACGACACACAGTGTATCTGGTTTCAACAGGGGGACCAATCAATGACTACACACAGTGTATCGGGTTTCAACAGGGGGACCAATCAATGACTACAAACAGTGTATCTGGTTTCAACAGGGGGACCAATCAATGACTACACACAGTGTATCGGGTCTTTCTGGGGAACCAATCATTGACTACACACAGTGTGGCCAGATCTCACCATCTCTCTGACAGACTTCTGTACTCTCTCCAAGTCTTTCTGGGGAACCGGCAACTCGTCGCGGATGCTGTCCAATACGCTCAGAGCCGACTCCAGTGGCGTGAGGTCCTCCTGAGAGTCAAACGAGAAGTCTGTGGACGGCAAAGAGAACAACTGTGTCAGTGATCTCAGACTTGATTTCCAAAAGACACGGCTAGCTAGCTATAAGGAACAGCAGATTCTGGGACTTGGGGTCATTTCAGATGTCTCTGATTTTCAACAGGGAATGAATATTAGTTCGTACTGTTACATAGATAGTGTTGTTATGTAGCTAGCTAGGAACAGCTGTTACATAGATAGTGTTGTTATGTAGCTAGCTAGGAACAGCTGTTACATAGATAGTGTTGTTATGTAGCTAGCTAGGAACAGCTGTTACATAGATAGTGTTGTTATGTAGCTAGCTAGGAACAGCAGATTCTGGGACAACAGGGAATGAGTATTAGTTCGTACTGTTACATAGATAGTGTTGTTATGTAGCTAGCTAGGAACAGCTGTTACATAGATAGTGTTGTTATGTAGCTAGCTAGGAACAGCTGTTACATAGATAGTGTTGTTATGTAGCTATAAGGAACAGCTGTTACATAGATAGTGTTGTTATGTAGCTAGCTAGTGTTGTTATGTAGCTATAAGGAACAGCTGTTACATAGATACTGTTGTTATGTAGCTAGCTAGGAACAGCTGTTACATAGATAGTGTTGTTATGTAGCTAGCTAGGAACAGCTGTTACATAGATAGTGTTGTTATGTAGCTATCTAGGAACAGCTGTTACATAGATAGTGTTGTTATGTAGCTAGCTAGGAACAGCTGTTACATAGATAGTGTTGTTATGTAGCTAGCTAGGAACAGCAGATTCTGGGACAACAGGGAATGAGTATTAGTTCGTACTGTTACATAGATAGTGTTATGTAGCTAGCTAGGAACAGCAGATTCTGGGACAACAGGGAATGAATATTAGTTCGTACTGTTACATAGATAGTGTTGTTATGTAGCTAGCTAGGAACAGCTGTTACATAGATAGTGTTGTTATGTAGCTAGCTAGGAACAGCTGTTACATAGATAGTGTTGTTATGTAGCTAGCTAGGAACAGCTGTTACATAGATAGTGTTGTTATGTAGCTAGCTAGGAACAGCTGTTACATAGATAGTGTTGTTATGTAGCTAGCTAGTGTTGTTATGTAGCTATAAGGAACAGCTGTTACATAGATACTGTTGTTATGTAGCTAGCTAGTGTTGTTATGTAGCTATAAGGAACAGCTGTTACATAGATACTGTTGTTATGTAGCTAGCTAGGAACAGCTGTTACATAGATAGTGTTGTTATGTAGCTAGCTAGGAACAGCTGTTACATAGATAGTGTTGTTATGTAGCTAGCTACGAACAGCTGTTACATAGATGGTGTTGTTGTGTAGCTAGCTAGGAACAGCTGTTACATAGATAGTGTTGTTGTGTAGCTAGCTAGGAACAGCTGTTACATAGATAGTGTTGTTATGTAGCTAGCTATGAACAGCTGTTACATAGATAGTGTTGTTATGTAGCTAGCTAGGAACAGCTGTTACATAGATAGTGTTGTTATGTAGCTAGCTAGGAACAGCTGTTACATAGATAGTGTTGTTATGTAGCTATAAGGAACAGCTGTTACATAGATAGTGTTGTTATGTAGCTAGCTAGGAACAGATGTTACATAGATAGTGTTGTTATGTAGCTATAAGGAACAGCTGTTACATAGATAGTGTTGTTATGTAGCTATAAGGAACAGCTGTTACATAGATAGTGTTGTTATGTAGCTATAAGGAACAGCTGTTACATAGATAGTGTTGTTATGTAGCTAGCTAGGAACAGCTGTTACATAGATAGTGTTGTTATGTAGCTAGCTAGGAACAGCTGTTACATAGATAGTGTTGTTATGTAGCTAGCTAGGAACAGCTGTTACATAGATAGTATTGTTATGTAGCTAGCTAGGAACAGCTGTTACATAGATAGTGTTGTTATGTAGCTATAAGGAACAGCTGTTACATAGATAGTGTTGTTATGTAGCTAGCTAGGAACAGCTGTTACATAGATAGTGTTGTTATGTAGCTAGCTAGGAACAGCAGATTCTGGGACAACAGGGAATGAGTATTAGTTCGTACTGTTACATAGATAGTGTTGTTATGTAGCTAGCTAGGAACAGCTGTTACATAGATAGTGTTGTTATGTAGCTAGCTAGGAACAGCTGTTACATAGATAGTGTTGTTATGTAGCTATAAGGAACAGCTGTTACATAGATAGTGTTGTTATGTAGCTAGCTAGGAACAGCAGATTCTGGGACAACAGGGAATGAGTATTAGTTCGTACTGTTACATAGATAGTGTTGTTATGTAGCTAGCTAGGAACAGCTGTTACATAGATAGTGTTGTTATGTAGCTAGCTAGGAACAGCTGTTACATAGATAGTGTTGTTATGTAGCTATAAGGAACAGCTGTTACATAGATAGTGTTGTTATGTAGCTAGCTAGTGTTGTTATGTAGCTATAAGGAACAGCTGTTACATAGATACTGTTGTTATGTAGCTAGCTAGGAACAGCTGTTACATAGATAGTTTTGTTATGTAGCTAGCTAGGAACAGCTGTTACATAGAGTTTTGTTATGTAGCTAGCTAGGAACAGCTGTTACATAGATAGTTTTGTTATGTAGCTAGCTAGGAACAGCTGTTACATAGATAGTGTTGTTATGTAGCTAGCTAGGAACAGCTGTTACATAGATAGTGTTGTTATGTAGCTAGCTAGGAACAGCTGTTACATAGATAGTGTTGTTATGTAGCTATAAGGAACAGCTGTTACATAGATAGTGTTGTTATGTAGCTAGCTAGTGTTGTTATGTAGCTATAAGGAACAGCTGTTACATAGATAGTGTTGTTATGTAGCTATAAGGAACAGCTGTTACATAGATATTGTTGTTATGTAGCTATAAGGAACAGCTGTTACATAGATAGTGTTGTTATGTAGCTATAAGGAACAGCTGTTACATAGATAGTGTTGTTATGTAGCTATAAGGAACAGCTGTTACATAGATAGTGTTGTTATGTAGCTATAAGGAACAGCTGTTACATAGATAGTGTTGTTATGTAGCTATAAGGAACAGCTGTTACATAGATAGTGTTGTTATGTAGCTAGCTAGGAACAGCTGTTACATAGATAGTGTTATGTAGCTAGCTAGGAACAGCTGTTACATAGATAGTGTTGTTATGTAGCTAGCTAGGAACAGCTGTTACATAGATAGTATTGTTATGTAGCTAGCTAGGAACAGCTGTTACATAGATAGTGTTGTTATGTAGCTATAAGGAACAGCTGTTACATAGATAGTGTTGTTATGTAGCTAGCTAGGAACAGCTGTTACATAGATAGTGTTGTTATGTAGCTAGCTAGGAACAGCAGATTCTGGGACAACAGGGAATGAGTATTAGTTTGTACTGTTACATAGATAGTGTTGTTATGTAGCTAGCTAGGAACAGCTGTTACATAGATAGTGTTGTTATGTAGCTAGCTAGGAACAGCTGTTACATAGATAGTGTTGTTATGTAGCTATAAGGAACAGCTGTTACATAGATAGTGTTGTTATGTAGCTAGCTAGTGTTGTTATGTAGCTATAAGGAACAGCTGTTACATAGATAGTGTTGTTATGTAGCTAGCTAGGAACAGCTGTTACATAGATAGTGTTTTTATGTAGCTAGCTAGGAACAGCTGTTACATAGTGTTGTTATGTAGCTAGCTAGGAACAGCTGTTACATAGATAGTGTTGTTATGTAGCTAGCTAGGAACAGCAGATTGTGGGACAACAGGGAATGAATATTAGTTCCTACTGTTACATAGATAGTGTTGTTATGTAGCTAGCTAGGAACAGCTGTTACATAGATAGTGTTGTTATGTAGCTAGCTAGGAACAGCTGTTACATAGATAGTGTTGTTATGTAGCTATAAGGAACAGCTGTTACATAGATAGTGTTGTTATGTAGCTAGCTAGTGTTGTTATGTAGCTATAAGGAACAGCTGTTACATAGATACTGTTGTTATGTAGCTAGCTAGGAACAGCTGTTACATAGATAGTTTTGTTATGTAGCTAGCTAGGAACAGCTGTTACATAGATAGTTTTGTTATGTAGCTAGCTAGGAACAGCTGTTACATAGATAGTTTTGTTATGTAGCTAGCTAGGAACAGCTGTTACATAGATAGTGTTGTTATGTAGCTAGCTAGGAACAGCTGTTACATAGATAGTGTTGTTATGTAGCTAGCTAGGAACAGCTGTTACATAGATAGTGTTGTTATGTAGCTAGCTAGGAACAGCTGTTACATAGATAGTGTTGTTATGAAGCTATAAGGAACAGCTGTTACATAGATAGTGTTGTTATGTAGCTAGCTAGTGTTGTTATGTAGCTATAAGGAACAGCTGTTACATAGATAGTGTTGTTATGTAGCTATAAGGAACAGCTGTTACATAGATAGTGTTGTTATGTAGCTATAAGGAACAGCTGTTACATAGATAGTGTTGTTATGTAGCTATAAGGAACAGCTGTTACATAGATAGTGTTGTTATGTAGCTATAAGGAACAGCTGTTACATAGATAGTGTTGTTATGTAGCTAGCTAGGAACAGCTGTTACATAGATAGTGTTGTTATGTAGCTATAAGGAACAGCTGTTACATAGATAGTGTTGTTATGTAGCTATAAGGAACAGCTGTTACATAGATAGTGTTGTTATGTAGCTATAAGGAACAGCTGTTACATAGATAGTGTTGTTATGTAGCTAGCTAGGAACAGCTGTTACATAGATAGTGTTGTTATGTAGCTAGCTAGGAACAGCTGTTACATAGATAGTATTGTTATGTAGCTAGCTAGGAACAGCTGTTACATAGATAGTATTGTTATGTAGCTATAAGGAACAGCTGTTACATAGATAGTGTTGTTATGTAGCTAGCTAGTGTTGTTATGTAGCTATAAGGAACAGCTGTTACATAGATAGTGTTGTTATGTAGCTATAAGGAACAGCTGTTACATAGATAGTGTTGTTATGTAGCTAGCTAGTGTTGTTATGTAGCTATAAGGAACAGCTGTTACATAGATACTGTTGTTATGTAGCTAGCTAGGAACAGCTGTTACATAGATACTGTTGTTATGTAGCTAGCTAGGAACAGCTGTTACATAGATAGTTTTGTTATGTAGCTAGCTAGGAACAGCTGTTACATAGATAGTTTTGTTATGTAGCTAGCTAGGAACAGCTGTTACATAGATAGTGTTGTTATGTAGCTAGCTAGGAACAGCTGTTACATAGATAGTATTGTTATGTAGCTAGCTAGGAACAGCTGTTACATAGATAGTGTTGTTATGTAGCTAGCTAAGGAACAGCTGTTACATAGATAGTGTTGTTGTGTAGCTAGCTAGGAACAGCTGTTACATAGATAGTGTTGTTATGTAGCTAGCTAGGAACAGCAGATTCTGGGACAACAGGGAATGAGTGTTAGTTCGTACTGTTACATAGATAGTGTTGTTATGTAGCTAGCTAGGAACAGCTGTTACATAGATAGTGTTGTTATGTAGCTAGCTAGGAACAGCTGTTACATAGATAGTGTTGTTATGTAGCTATAAGGAACAGCTGTTACATAGATAGTGTTGTTATGTAGCTAGCTAGTGTTGTTATGTAGCTATAAGGAACAGCTGTTACATAGATAGTGTTGTTATGTAGCTAGCTAGGAACAGCTGTTACATAGATAGTGTTTTATGTAGCTAGCTAGGAACAGCTGTTACATAGTGTTGTTATGTAGCTAGCTAGGAACAGCTGTTACATAGATAGTGTTGTTATGTAGCTAGCTAGGAACAGCAGATTGTGGGACAACAGGGAATGAATATTAGTTCCTACTGTTACATAGATAGTGTTGTTATGTAGCTAGCTAGGAACAGCTGTTACATAGATAGTGTTGTTATGTAGCTAGCTAGGAACAGCTGTTACATAGATAGTGTTGTTATGTAGCTATAAGGAACAGCTGTTACATAGATAGTGTTGTTATGTAGCTAGCTAGTGTTGTTATGTAGCTATAAGGAACAGCTGTTACATAGATACTGTTGTTATGTAGCTAGCTAGGAACAGCTGTTACATAGATAGTATTGTTATGTAGCTAGCTAGGAACAGCTGTTACATAGATAGTATTGTTATGTAGCTATAAGGAACAGCTGTTACATAGATAGTGTTGTTATGTAGCTAGCTAGTGTTGTTATGTAGCTATAAGGAACAGCTGTTACATAGATAGTGTTGTTATGTAGCTATAAGGAACAGCTGTTACATAGATAGTGTTGTTATGTAGCTAGCTAGTGTTGTTATGTAGCTATAAGGAACAGCTGTTACATAGATACTGTTGTTATGTAGCTAGCTAGGAACAGCTGTTACATAGATACTGTTGTTATGTAGCTAGCTAGGAACAGCTGTTACATAGATAGTTTTGTTATGTAGCTAGCTAGGAACAGCTGTTACATAGATAGTTTTGTTATGTAGCTAGCTAGGAACAGCTGTTACATAGATAGTGTTGTTATGTAGCTAGCTAGGAACAGCTGTTACATAGATAGTATTGTTATGTAGCTAGCTAGGAACAGCTGTTACATAGATAGTGTTGTTATGTAGCTATAAGGAACAGCTGTTACATAGATAGTGTTGTTATGTAGCTAGCTAGGAACAGCTGTTACATAGATAGTGTTGTTATGTAGCTAGCTAGGAACAGCAGATTCTGGGACAACAGGGAATGAGTATTAGTTCGTACTGTTACATAGATAGTGTTGTTATGTAGCTAGCTAGGAACAGCTGTTACATAGATAGTGTTGTTATGTAGCTAGCTAGGAACAGCTGTTACATAGATAGTGTTGTTATGTAGCTATAAGGAACAGCTGTTACATAGATAGTGTTGTTATGTAGCTAGCTAGTGTTGTTATGTAGCTATAAGGAACAGCTGTTACATAGATAGTGTTGTTATGTAGCTAGCTAGGAACAGCTGTTACATAGATAGTGTTTTTATGTAGCTAGCTAGGAACAGCTGTTACATAGTGTTGTTATGTAGCTAGCTAGGAACAGCTGTTACATAGATAGTGTTGTTATGTAGCTAGCTAGGAACAGCAGATTGTGGGACAACAGGGAATGAATATTAGTTCCTACTGTTACATAGATAGTGTTGTTATGTAGCTAGCTAGGAACAGCTGTTACATAGATAGTGTTGTTATGTAGCTAGCTAGGAACAGCTGTTACATAGATAGTGTTGTTATGTAGCTATAAGGAACAGCTGTTACATAGATAGTGTTGTTATGTAGCTAGCTAGTGTTGTTATGTAGCTATAAGGAACAGCTGTTACATAGATACTGTTGTTATGTAGCTAGCTAGGAACAGCTGTTACATAGATAGTTTTGTTATGTAGCTAGCTAGGAACAGCTGTTACATAGATAGTTTTGTTATGTAGCTAGCTAGGAACAGCTGTTACATAGATAGTTTTGTTATGTAGCTAGCTAGGAACAGCTGTTACATAGATAGTGTTGTTATGTAGCTAGCTAGGAACAGCTGTTACATAGATAGTGTTGTTATGTAGCTAGCTAGGAACAGCTGTTACATAGTGTTGTTATGTAGCTAGCTAGGAACAGCTGTTACATAGATAGTGTTGTTATGTAGCTATAAGGAACAGCTGTTACATAGATAGTGTTGTTATGTAGCTAGCTAGTGTTGTTATGTAGCTATAAGGAACAGCTGTTACATAGATAGTGTTGTTATGTAGCTATAAGGAACAGCTGTTACATAGATAGTGTTGTTATGTAGCTATAAGGAACAGCTGTTACATAGATAGTGTTGTTATGTAGCTATAAGGAACAGCTGTTACATAGATAGTGTTGTTATGTAGCTATAAGGAACAGCTGTTACATAGATAGTGTTGTTATGTAGCTAGCTAGGAACAGCTGTTACATAGATAGTGTTGTTATGTAGCTATAAGGAACAGCTGTTACATAGATAGTGTTGTTATATAGCTATAAGGAACAGCTGTTACATAGATAGTGTTGTTATGTAGCTATAAGGAACAGCTGTTACATAGATAGTGTTGTTATGTAGCTAGCTAGGAACAGCTGTTACATAGATAGTGTTGTTATGTAGCTAGCTAGGAACAGCTGTTACATAGATAGTATTGTTATGTAGCTAGCTAGGAACAGCTGTTACATAGATAGTATTGTTATGTAGCTATAAGGAACAGCTGTTACATAGATAGTGTTGTTATGTAGCTAGCTAGGAACAGCTGTTACATAGATAGTGTTGTTATGTAGCTAGCTAGGAACAGCTGTTACATAGATAGTGTTGTTATGTAGCTAGCTAGGAACAGCTGTTACATAGATAGTGTTGTTATGTAGCTATAAGGAACAGCTGTTACATAGATAGTGTTGTTATGTAGCTATAAGGAACAGCTGTTACATAGATAGTGTTGTTATGTAGCTAGCTAGGAACAGCTGTTACATAGATAGTGTTGTTATGAAGCTATAAGGAACAGCTGTTACATAGATAGTGTTGTTATGTAGCTAGCTAGTGTTGTTATGTAGCTATAAGGAACAGCTGTTACATAGATAGTGTTGTTATGTAGCTATAAGGAACAGCTGTTACATAGATAGTGTTGTTATGTAGCTATAAGGAACAGCTGTTACATAGATAGTGTTGTTATGTAGCTATAAGGAACAGCTGTTACATAGATAGTGTTGTTATGTAGCTATAAGGAACAGCTGTTACATAGATAGTGTTGTTATGTAGCTAGCTAGGAACAGCTGTTACATAGATAGTGTTGTTATGTAGCTATAAGGAACAGCTGTTACATAGATAGTGTTGTTATGTAGCTATAAGGAACAGCTGTTACATAGATAGTGTTGTTATGTAGCTATAAGGAACAGCTGTTACATAGATAGTGTTGTTATGTAGCTAGCTAGGAACAGCTGTTACATAGATAGTGTTGTTATGTAGCTAGCTAGGAACAGCTGTTACATAGATAGTATTGTTATGTAGCTAGCTAGGAACAGCTGTTACATAGATAGTATTGTTATGTAGCTATAAGGAACAGCTGTTACATAGATAGTGTTGTTATGTAGCTATAAGGAACAGCTGTTACATAGATAGTGTTGTTATGTAGCTAGCTAGTGTTGTTATGTAGCTATAAGGAACAGCTGTTACATAGATACTGTTGTTATGTAGCTAGCTAGGAACAGCTGTTACATAGATACTGTTGTTATGTAGCTAGCTAGGAACAGCTGTTACATAGATAGTTTTGTTATGTAGCTAGCTAGGAACAGCTGTTACATAGATAGTTTTGTTATGTAGCTAGCTAGGAACAGCTGTTACATAGATAGTGTTGTTATGTAGCTAGCTAGGAACAGCTGTTACATAGATAGTATTGTTATGTAGCTAGCTAGGAACAGCTGTTACATAGATAGTGTTGTTATGTAGCTATAAGGAACAGCTGTTACGTAGATAGTGTTGTTATGTAGCTAGCTAGGAACAGCTGTTACATAGATAGTGTTGTTATGTAGCTAGCTAGGAACAGCAGATTCTGGGACAACAGGGAATGAGTATTAGTTCGTACTGTTACATAGATAGTGTTGTTATGTAGCTAGCTAGGAACAGCTGTTACATAGATAGTGTTGTTATGTAGCTAGCTAGGAACAGCTGTTACATAGATAGTGTTGTTATGTAGCTATAAGGAACAGCTGTTACATAGATAGTGTTGTTATGTAGCTAGCTAGTGTTGTTATGTAGCTATAAGGAACAGCTGTTACATAGATAGTGTTGTTATGTAGCTAGCTAGGAACAGCTGTTACATAGATAGTGTTTTTATGTAGCTAGCTAGGAACAGCTGTTACATAGTGTTGTTATGTAGCTAGCTAGGAACAGCTGTTACATAGATAGTGTTGTTATGTAGCTAGCTAGGAACAGCAGATTGTGGGACAACAGGGAATGAATATTAGTTCCTACTGTTACATAGATAGTGTTGTTATGTAGCTAGCTAGGAACAGCTGTTACATAGATAGTGTTGTTATGTAGCTAGCTAGGAACAGCTGTTACATAGATAGTGTTGTTATGTAGCTATAAGGAACAGCTGTTACATAGATAGTGTTGTTATGTAGCTAGCTAGTGTTGTTATGTAGCTATAAGGAACAGCTGTTACATAGATACTGTTGTTATGTAGCTAGCTAGGAACAGCTGTTACATAGATAGTTTTGTTATGTAGCTAGCTAGGAACAGCTGTTACATAGATAGTTTTGTTATGTAGCTAGCTAGGAACAGCTGTTACATAGATAGTTTTGTTATGTAGCTAGCTAGGAACAGCTGTTACATAGATAGTGTTGTTATGTAGCTAGCTAGGAACAGCTGTTACATAGATAGTGTTGTTATGTAGCTAGCTAGGAACAGCTGTTACATAGTGTTGTTATGTAGCTAGCTAGGAACAGCTGTTACATAGATAGTGTTGTTATGTAGCTATAAGGAACAGCTGTTACATAGATAGTGTTGTTATGTAGCTAGCTAGTGTTGTTATGTAGCTATAAGGAACAGCTGTTACATAGATAGTGTTGTTATGTAGCTATAAGGAACAGCTGTTACATAGATAGTGTTGTTATGTAGCTATAAGGAACAGCTGTTACATAGATAGTGTTGTTATGTAGCTATAAGGAACAGCTGTTACATAGATAGTGTTGTTATGTAGCTATAAGGAACAGCTGTTACATAGATAGTGTTGTTATGTAGCTAGCTAGGAACAGCTGTTACATAGATAGTGTTGTTATGTAGCTATAAGGAACAGCTGTTACATAGATAGTGTTGTTATATAGCTATAAGGAACAGCTGTTACATAGATAGTGTTGTTATGTAGCTATAAGGAACAGCTGTTACATAGATAGTGTTGTTATGTAGCTAGCTAGGAACAGCTGTTACATAGATAGTGTTGTTATGTAGCTAGCTAGGAACAGCTGTTACATAGATAGTATTGTTATGTAGCTAGCTAGGAACAGCTGTTACATAGATAGTATTGTTATGTAGCTATAAGGAACAGCTGTTACATAGATAGTGTTGTTATGTAGCTAGCTAGGAACAGCTGTTACATAGATAGTGTTGTTATGTAGCTAGCTAGGAACAGCTGTTACATAGATAGTGTTGTTATGTAGCTAGCTAGGAACAGCTGTTACATAGATAGTGTTGTTATGTAGCTATAAGGAACAGCTGTTACATAGATAGTGTTGTTATGTAGCTAGCTAGTGTTGTTATGTAGCTATAAGGAACAGCTGTTACATAGATACTGTTGTTATGTAGCTAGCTAGGAACAGCTGTTACATAGATAGTTTTGTTATGTAGCTAGCTAGGAACAGCTGTTACATAGAGTTTTGTTATGTAGCTAGCTAGGAACAGCTGTTACATAGATAGTGTTGTTATGTAGCTAGCTAGGAACAGCTGTTACATAGATAGTGTTGTTATGTAGCTATAAGGAACAGCTGTTACATAGATAGTGTTGTTATGTAGCTAGCTAGTGTTGTTATGTAGCTATAAGGAACAGCTGTTACATAGATAGTGTTGTTATGTAGCTATAAGGAACAGCTGTTACATAGATATTGTTGTTATGTAGCTATAAGGAACAGCTGTTACATAGATAGTGTTGTTATGTAGCTATAAGGAACAGCTGTTACATAGATAGTGTTGTTATGTAGCTATAAGGAACAGCTGTTACATAGATAGTGTTGTTATGTAGCTATAAGGAACAGATGTTACATAGATAGTGTTGTTATGTAGCTATAAGGAACAGCTGTTACATAGATAGTGTTGTTATGTAGCTAGCTAGGAACAGCTGTTACA
The DNA here is from genome assembly GCF_034236695.1 of Oncorhynchus nerka. NCBI lineage: Eukaryota > Metazoa > Chordata > Actinopteri > Salmoniformes > Salmonidae > Oncorhynchus > Oncorhynchus nerka. The sequence continues at coordinate 141,259 of NW_027040447.1, forward strand.
TAGATAGTGTTATGTAGCTAGCTAGGAACAGTTGTTACATAGATAGTGTTGTTATGTAGCTAGCTAGGAACAGCTGTTACATAGATAGTATTGTTATGTAGCTAGCTAGGAACAGCTGTTACATAGATAGTGTTGTTATGTAGCTATAAGGAACAGCTGTTACATAGATAGTGTTGTTATGTAGCTAGCTAGGAACAGCTGTTACATAGATAGTGTTGTTATGTAGCTAGCTAGGAACAGCAGATTCTGGGACAACAGGGAATGAGTATTAGTTTGTACTGTTACATAGATAGTGTTGTTATGTAGCTAGCTAGGAACAGCTGTTACATAGATAGTGTTGTTATGTAGCTAGCTAGGAACAGCTGTTACATAGATAGTGTTGTTATGTAGCTATAAGGAACAGCTGTTACATAGATAGTGTTGTTATGTAGCTAGCTAGTGTTGTTATGTAGCTATAAGGAACAGCTGTTACATAGATAGTGTTGTTATGTAGCTAGCTAGGAACAGCTGTTACATAGATAGTGTTTTTATGTAGCTAGCTAGGAACAGCTGTTACATAGTGTTGTTATGTAGCTAGCTAGGAACAGCTGTTACATAGATAGTGTTGTTATGTAGCTAGCTAGGAACAGCAGATTGTGGGACAACAGGGAATGAATATTAGTTCCTGTTACATAGATAGTGTTGTTATGTAGCTAGCTAGGAACAGCTGTTACATAGATAGTGTTGTTATGTAGCTAGCTAGGAACAGCTGTTACATAGATAGTGTTGTTATGTAGCTATAAGGAACAGCTGTTACATAGATAGTGTTGTTATGTAGCTAGCTAGTGTTGTTATGTAGCTATAAGGAACAGCTGTTACATAGATACTGTTGTTATGTAGCTAGCTAGGAACAGCTGTTACATAGATAGTTTTGTTATGTAGCTAGCTAGGAACAGCTGTTACATAGATAGTTTTGTTATGTAGCTAGCTAGGAACAGCTGTTACATAGATAGTTTTGTTATGTAGCTAGCTAGGAACAGCTGTTACATAGATAGTGTTGTTATGTAGCTAGCTAGGAACAGCTGTTACATAGATAGTGTTGTTATGTAGCTAGCTAGGAACAGCTGTTACATAGATAGTGTTGTTATGTAGCTAGCTAGGAACAGCTGTTACATAGATAGTGTTGTTATGAAGCTATAAGGAACAGCTGTTACATAGATAGTGTTGTTATGTAGCTAGCTAGTGTTGTTATGTAGCTATAAGGAACAGCTGTTACATAGATAGTGTTGTTATGTAGCTATAAGGAACAGCTGTTACATAGATAGTGTTGTTATGTAGCTATAAGGAACAGCTGTTACATAGATAGTGTTGTTATGTAGCTATAAGGAACAGCTGTTACATAGATAGTGTTGTTATGTAGCTATAAGGAACAGCTGTTACATAGATAGTGTTGTTATGTAGCTAGCTAGGAACAGCTGTTACATAGATAGTGTTGTTATGTAGCTATAAGGAACAGCTGTTACATAGATAGTGTTGTTATGTAGCTATAAGGAACAGCTGTTACATAGATAGTGTTGTTATGTAGCTATAAGGAACAGCTGTTACATAGATAGTGTTGTTATGTAGCTAGCTAGGAACAGCTGTTACATAGATAGTGTTGTTATGTAGCTAGCTAGGAACAGCTGTTACATAGATAGTATTGTTATGTAGCTAGCTAGGAACAGCTGTTACATAGATAGTATTGTTATGTAGCTATAAGGAACAGCTGTTACATAGATAGTGTTGTTATGTAGCTAGCTAGTGTTGTTATGTAGCTATAAGGAACAGCTGTTACATAGATAGTGTTGTTATGTAGCTATAAGGAACAGCTGTTACATAGATAGTGTTGTTATGTAGCTAGCTAGTGTTGTTATGTAGCTATAAGGAACAGCTGTTACATAGATACTGTTGTTATGTAGCTAGCTAGGAACAGCTGTTACATAGATACTGTTGTTATGTAGCTAGCTAGGAACAGCTGTTACATAGATAGTTTTGTTATGTAGCTAGCTAGGAACAGCTGTTACATAGATAGTTTTGTTATGTAGCTAGCTAGGAACAGCTGTTACATAGATAGTGTTGTTATGTAGCTAGCTAGGAACAGCTGTTACATAGATAGTATTGTTATGTAGCTAGCTAGGAACAGCTGTTACATAGATAGTGTTGTTATGTAGCTATAAGGAACAGCTGTTACATAGATAGTGTTGTTATGTAGCTAGCTAGGAACAGCTGTTACATAGATAGTGTTGTTATGTAGCTAGCTAGGAACAGCAGATTCTGGGACAACAGGGAATGAGTATTAGTTCGTACTGTTACATAGATAGTGTTGTTATGTAGCTAGCTAGGAACAGCTGTTACATAGATAGTGTTGTTATGTAGCTAGCTAGGAACAGCTGTTACATAGATAGTGTTGTTATGTAGCTATAAGGAACAGCTGTTACATAGATAGTGTTGTTATGTAGCTAGCTAGTGTTGTTATGTAGCTATAAGGAACAGCTGTTACATAGATAGTGTTGTTATGTAGCTAGCTAGGAACAGCTGTTACATAGATAGTGTTTTTATGTAGCTAGCTAGGAACAGCTGTTACATAGTGTTGTTATGTAGCTAGCTAGGAACAGCTGTTACATAGATAGTGTTGTTATGTAGCTAGCTAGGAACAGCAGATTGTGGGACAACAGGGAATGAATATTAGTTCCTACTGTTACATAGATAGTGTTGTTATGTAGCTAGCTAGGAACAGCTGTTACATAGATAGTGTTGTTATGTAGCTAGCTAGGAACAGCTGTTACATAGATAGTGTTGTTATGTAGCTATAAGGAACAGCTGTTACATAGATAGTGTTGTTATGTAGCTAGCTAGTGTTGTTATGTAGCTATAAGGAACAGCTGTTACATAGATACTGTTGTTATGTAGCTAGCTAGGAACAGCTGTTACATAGATAGTTTTGTTATGTAGCTAGCTAGGAACAGCTGTTACATAGATAGTTTTGTTATGTAGCTAGCTAGGAACAGCTGTTACATAGATAGTTTTGTTATGTAGCTAGCTAGGAACAGCTGTTACATAGATAGTGTTGTTATGTAGCTAGCTAGGAACAGCTGTTACATAGATAGTGTTGTTATGTAGCTAGCTAGGAACAGCTGTTACATAGTGTTGTTATGTAGCTAGCTAGGAACAGCTGTTACATAGATAGTGTTGTTATGTAGCTATAAGGAACAGCTGTTACATAGATAGTGTTGTTATGTAGCTAGCTAGTGTTGTTATGTAGCTATAAGGAACAGCTGTTACATAGATAGTGTTGTTATGTAGCTATAAGGAACAGCTGTTACATAGATAGTGTTGTTATGTAGCTATAAGGAACAGCTGTTACATAGATAGTGTTGTTATGTAGCTAGCTAGTGTTGTTATGTAGCTATAAGGAACAGCTGTTACATAGATAGTGTTGTTATGTAGCTATAAGGAACAGCTGTTACATAGATAGTGTTGTTATGTAGCTATAAGGAACAGCTGTTACATAGATAGTGTTGTTATGTAGCTATAAGGAACAGCTGTTACATAGATAGTGTTGTTATGTAGCTATAAGGAACAGCTGTTACATAGATAGTGTTGTTATGTAGCTAGCTAGGAACAGCTGTTACATAGATAGTGTTGTTATGTAGCTATAAGGAACAGCTGTTACATAGATAGTGTTGTTATATAGCTATAAGGAACAGCTGTTACATAGATAGTGTTGTTATGTAGCTATAAGGAACAGCTGTTACATAGATAGTGTTGTTATGTAGCTAGCTAGGAACAGCTGTTACATAGATAGTGTTGTTATGTAGCTAGCTAGGAACAGCTGTTACATAGATAGTATTGTTATGTAGCTAGCTAGGAACAGCTGTTACATAGATAGTATTGTTATGTAGCTATAAGGAACAGCTGTTACATAGATAGTGTTGTTATGTAGCTAGCTAGGAACAGCTGTTACATAGATAGTGTTGTTATGTAGCTAGCTAGGAACAGCTGTTACATAGATAGTGTTGTTATGTAGCTAGCTAGGAACAGCTGTTACATAGATAGTGTTGTTATGTAGCTATAAGGAACAGCTGTTACATAGATAGTGTTGTTATGTAGCTAGCTAGTGTTGTTATGTAGCTATAAGGAACAGCTGTTACATAGATACTGTTGTTATGTAGCTAGCTAGGAACAGCTGTTACATAGATAGTTTTGTTATGTAGCTAGCTAGGAACAGCTGTTACATAGAGTTTTGTTATGTAGCTAGCTAGGAACAGCTGTTACATAGATAGTGTTGTTATGTAGCTAGCTAGGAACAGCTGTTACATAGATAGTGTTGTTATGTAGCTATAAGGAACAGCTGTTACATAGATAGTGTTGTTATGTAGCTAGCTAGTGTTGTTATGTAGCTATAAGGAACAGCTGTTACATAGATAGTGTTGTTATGTAGCTATAAGGAACAGCTGTTACATAGATATTGTTGTTATGTAGCTATAAGGAACAGCTGTTACATAGATAGTGTTGTTATGTAGCTATAAGGAACAGCTGTTACATAGATAGTGTTGTTATGTAGCTATAAGGAACAGCTGTTACATAGATAGTGTTGTTATGTAGCTATAAGGAACAGCTGTTACATAGATAGTGTTGTTATGTAGCTATAAGGAACAGCTGTTACATAGATAGTGTTGTTATGTAGCTAGCTAGGAACAGCTGTTACATAGATAGTGTTATGTAGCTAGCTAGGAACAGCTGTTACATAGATAGTGTTGTTATGTAGCTAGCTAGGAACAGCTGTTACATAGATAGTATTGTTATGTAGCTAGCTAGGAACAGCTGTTACATAGATAGTGTTGTTATGTAGCTATAAGGAACAGCTGTTACATAGATAGTGTTGTTATGTAGCTAGCTAGGAACAGCTGTTACATAGATAGTGTTGTTATGTAGCTAGCTAGGAACAGCAGATTCTGGGACAACAGGGAATGAGTATTAGTTCGTACTGTTACATAGATAGTGTTGTTATGTAGCTAGCTAGGAACAGCTGTTACATAGATAGTGTTGTTATGTAGCTAGCTAGGAACAGCTGTTACATAGATAGTGTTGTTATGTAGCTATAAGGAACAGCTGTTACATAGATAGTGTTGTTATGTAGCTAGCTAGTGTTGTTATGTAGCTATAAGGAACAGCTGTTACATAGATAGTGTTGTTATGTAGCTAGCTAGGAACAGCTGTTACATAGATAGTGTTTTTATGTAGCTAGCTAGGAACAGCTGTTACATAGTGTTGTTATGTAGCTAGCTAGGAACAGCTGTTACATAGATAGTGTTGTTATGTAGCTAGCTAGGAACAGCAGATTGTGGGACAACAGGGAATGAATATTAGTTCCTACTGTTACATAGATAGTGTTGTTATGTAGCTAGCTAGGAACAGCTGTTACATAGATAGTGTTGTTATGTAGCTAGCTAGGAACAGCTGTTACATAGATAGTGTTGTTATGTAGCTATAAGGAACAGCTGTTACATAGATAGTGTTGTTATGTAGCTAGCTAGTGTTGTTATGTAGCTATAAGGAACAGCTGTTACATAGATACTGTTGTTATGTAGCTAGCTAGGAACAGCTGTTACATAGATAGTTTTGTTATGTAGCTAGCTAGGAACAGCTGTTACATAGATAGTTTTGTTATGTAGCTAGCTAGGAACAGCTGTTACATAGATAGTTTTGTTATGTAGCTAGCTAGGAACAGCTGTTACATAGATAGTGTTGTTATGTAGCTAGCTAGGAACAGCTGTTACATAGATAGTGTTGTTATGTAGCTAGCTAGGAACAGCTGTTACATAGATAGTGTTGTTATGAAGCTATAAGGAACAGCTGTTACATAGATAGTGTTGTTATGTAGCTAGCTAGTGTTGTTATGTAGCTATAAGGAACAGCTGTTACATAGATAGTGTTGTTATGTAGCTATAAGGAACAGCTGTTACATAGATAGTGTTGTTATGTAGCTATAAGGAACAGCTGTTACATAGATAGTGTTGTTATGTAGCTATAAGGAACAGCTGTTACATAGATAGTGTTGTTATGTAGCTATAAGGAACAGCTGTTACATAGATAGTGTTGTTATGTAGCTATAAGGAACAGCTGTTACATAGATAGTGTTGTTATGTAGCTAGCTAGGAACAGCTGTTACATAGATAGTGTTGTTATGTAGCTATAAGGAACAGCTGTTACATAGATAGTGTTGTTATGTAGCTATAAGGAACAGCTGTTACATAGATAGTGTTGTTATGTAGCTATAAGGAACAGCTGTTACATAGATAGTGTTGTTATGTAGCTAGCTAGGAACAGCTGTTACATAGATAGTGTTGTTATGTAGCTAGCTAGGAACAGCTGTTACATAGATAGTATTGTTATGTAGCTAGCTAGGAACAGCTGTTACATAGATAGTATTGTTATGTAGCTATAAGGAACAGCTGTTACATAGATAGTGTTGTTATGTAGCTAGCTAGTGTTGTTATGTAGCTATAAGGAACAGCTGTTACATAGATAGTGTTGTTATGTAGCTATAAGGAACAGCTGTTACATAGATAGTGTTGTTATGTAGCTAGCTAGTGTTGTTATGTAGCTATAAGGAACAGCTGTTACATAGATACTGTTGTTATGTAGCTAGCTAGGAACAGCTGTTACATAGATACTGTTGTTATGTAGCTAGCTAGGAACAGCTGTTACATAGATAGTTTTGTTATGTAGCTAGCTAGGAACAGCTGTTACATAGATAGTTTTGTTATGTAGCTAGCTAGGAACAGCTGTTACATAGATAGTGTTGTTATGTAGCTAGCTAGGAACAGCTGTTACATACATAGTATTGTTATGTAGCTAGCTAGGAACAGCTGTTACATAGATAGTGTTGTTATGTAGCTATAAGGAACAGCTGTTACATAGATAGTGTTGTTATGTAGCTAGCTAGGAACAGCTGTTACATAGATAGTGTTGTTATGTAGCTAGCTAGGAACAGCAGATTCTGGGACAACAGGGAATGAGTATTAGTTCGTACTGTTACATAGATAGTGTTGTTATGTAGCTAGCTAGGAACAGCTGTTACATAGATAGTGTTGTTATGTAGCTAGCTAGGAACAGCTGTTACATAGATAGTGTTGTTATGTAGCTATAAGGAACAGCTGTTACATAGATAGTGTTGTTATGTAGCTAGCTAGTGTTGTTATGTAGCTACAAGGAACAGCTGTTACATAGATAGTGTTGTTATGTAGCTAGCTAGGAACAGCTGTTACATAGATAGTGTTTTTATGTAGCTAGCTAGGAACAGCTGTTACATAGTGTTGTTATGTAGCTAGCTAGGAACAGCTGTTACATAGATAGTGTTGTTATGTAGCTAGCTAGGAACAGCAGATTGTGGGACAACAGGGAATGAATATTAGTTCCTACTGTTACATAGATAGTGTTGTTATGTAGCTAGCTAGGAACAGCTGTTACATAGATAGTGTTGTTATGTAGCTAGCTAGGAACAGCTGTTACATAGATAGTGTTGTTATGTAGCTATAAGGAACAGCTGTTACATAGATAGTGTTGTTATGTAGCTAGCTAGTGTTGTTATGTAGCTATAAGGAACAGCTGTTACATAGATACTGTTGTTATGTAGCTAGCTAGGAACAGCTGTTACATAGATAGTTTTGTTATGTAGCTAGCTAGGAACAGCTGTTACATAGATAGTTTTGTTATGTAGCTAGCTAGGAACAGCTGTTACATAGATAGTTTTGTTATGTAGCTAGCTAGGAACAGCTGTTACATAGATAGTGTTGTTATGTAGCTAGCTAGGAACAGCTGTTACATAGATAGTGTTGTTATGTAGCTAGCTAGGAACAGCTGTTACATAGTGTTGTTATGTAGCTAGCTAGGAACAGCTGTTACATAGATAGTGTTGTTATGTAGCTATAAGGAACAGCTGTTACATAGATAGTGTTGTTATGTAGCTATAAGGAACAGCTGTTACATAGATAGTGTTGTTATGTAGCTATAAGGAACAGCTGTTACATAGATAGTGTTGTTATGTAGCTATAAGGAACAGCTGTTACATAGATAGTGTTGTTATGTAGCTAGCTAGGAACAGCTGTTACATAGATAGTGTTGTTATGTAGCTATAAGGAACAGCTGTTACATAGATAGTGTTGTTATGTAGCTATAAGGAACAGCTGTTACATAGATAGTGTTGTTATGTAGCTATAAGGAACAGCTGTTACATAGATAGTGTTGTTATGTAGCTAGCTAGGAACAGCTGTTACATAGATAGTGTTGTTATGTAGCTAGCTAGGAACAGCTGTTACATAGATAGTATTGTTATGTAGCTAGCTAGGAACAGCTGTTACATAGATAGTATTGTTATGTAGCTATAAGGAACAGCTGTTACATAGATAGTGTTGTTATGTAGCTAGCTAGGAACAGCTGTTACATAGATAGTGTTGTTATGTAGCTAGCTAGGAAGTCACTTCATGTTGAACTCAAAACTCTCACCGAGTTTGTCACCGTCATATATCCTGGTGAGGAACTGTATTGCTCGAATCTTCTTGGGTGTGGCGTCGTAGGCTTCCAACGGCCGAACCAGATGACCTGAAAGAGGACGTTGTTGGATAATGTGTTAGCTAGCGTCTATTAAATGGGGCTAACTGCTTATTAAGCGCCTGTTGACGATAGGCTCCTCTGACCGGGGACGTTTTGTTAAGAGACCGAGCCCCTGACTAAGAGACCGAGCCCCTGACTAAGAGACCGAGCCCCTGACTAAGAGACCGAGCCCCTGACTAAGAGACAGAGCCCCCTGACTAAGAGACCGAGCCCCCTGACTAAGAGGCCGAGCCCCCTGACTAAGGGCCGAGCCCCTGACTAAGAGGCCGAGGCCCCTGACTAAGAGACAGAGCCCCCTGACTAAGAGACCGAGCCCCCTGACTAAGAGACCGAGCCCCCTGACTAAGAGACCGAGCCCCCTGACTAAGAGACCGAGCCCCCTGACTAAGGGCCGAGGCCCCTGACTAAGGGCCGAGCCCCCTTGCTCTGAACAGTAACATCATTGCTCACCGTGCAGTTCTGGAAACATACGGAACGGTACTTTCAGATCAGCGAGAAATAATTTTCAAAAAACAAAAGGTTCAATTGCTACACACATTTATAGGGTTAGTGTTCCCACACGGTCATACCTCCATGTTCCAGCTTCTACCCCCAAGCCATCACACTGCTGAACAGCTTCTACCCCCAAGCCATCAGACTGCTGAACAGCTTCTCCCCCCCACACACACACAGTTAATTATCTATCCTGATTGCCTGGTCACTTTTATCCCTCCCTGCCTCCCTACACATTGTTTTATTGTGTTACTATTTCCTTGTTTTTTTCTCAACATATTTTTCTTACTTTTTTACTTCTGCATTGGTCTCCTAAGTAAAAATGTCACATTAAAGTCTACACCAGTTGTATTCTGTATGTTTATTTAACTGGGCAAGTCAGTTAAGAACAAATTCTTATTTACAATGACGGCCTACCCGGCCAAACCCAGACGACGCTGGGCCCAATCGTTCGCCACCCTATGGCACTCCCAATCACAGCCAGTTGTCATACAGGTTGTGACCAATACAATTGGATTTAGACTTGACGAGCCATCTACCTTCCTTCCCTCCCCCTTCCTTCCCCTACACCCTTCCTTCCCTCCCTTCTTCCTTCCCCTACACCCTTCCTTCCCTCCCCTCTTCATTCCCCTCCCTCCTCCTTCCCTGTCCTCCCCCTTACTTCCCCTACACCTTACTTCCCTCCCTTCCCCTCCCCCTTACCTCCCTCCCTTCCCCTACACCCTTCCTTCCCTCCGATCTTCCGAACACATTTACATTTACATTTAAGTCATTTAGCAGACGCTCTTATCCAGAGCGACTTACACCTCCAGAGCACCAGCTTCAAGACTAGTATTTGCTGCCAAAACTGGAAGAAGCACCAGTGAGCTGAGCCTGAGGTCACACTGACTTCCCTTCCTACTGGAGCAGACTCAAATACATTCCTGCCCCGGTCTCAAAACACACACGCATACAGGCAGAGGCTCTGTGCAGGTTTGTCTGTCTTTCCATGGTTGCAGAGGCCCAAACAAAAAGGGAGTCAATGTTAGTGGGAGACTGGTGCATGTGTGTGACAGTGCATGTGTTAGCCAGGTGCGAGTACAGTATGAGAGAACATGAGTCAGTACCTTTGTAGGCATTGAGCGAGCACGTGACTAACATAAGCACACAAGCTAAGTCTATTAGACTGGCAGCACGAGGGAACATTTCAGAAAATGTGCTCACTCCTCTAAATGTTTTAGCTCAGAAGGAAGAAAGATTTCTCGTCTGCAGTTGAAAAACAGCTCTACATTGACATCTGACCAGATCTATACAAAGTACACACACACAGAAATATTGATATGCAGAAATATATCTACACACACACAAGCAACCACACATCAACTCCCCCCCTCTCTCTTGTATACCATGTTGGAGTAATGCATGTCAAGACTTAACATTTCTAAAGTAGACTCCATATACAGACTGCTCTGCCCATGGCTGGTCACTGTTCAACTGTGCAGACAGACCAAGCCACTACATAGCACACAGACTTGTGAGCAGGGTCACCAAGCTTGTTTTCAGGACAACCAGTGAGCTTTCTGTAGCCCCTGTACTGGCAAACACATACCACTAGAGGGCACTCATACTCTGCATCACCAGCCCAGAGGCCTTCGTTACCCGACAAAATGAACAGTTAAGTTAAGAAATTTGAAACAACACTGTTGGGAATGACTTATTGGTGCTGAAATAAGTAACAGGTTTGGAATTTGACCTGTGTATCAGGGTTGAATTCAATTTCACTTGAATTTAGTCAATTGAAATTCTGTTGAAAATACATTTCAATTAAACTCAGGAATTGACATCCCTGTTTTCAGTGTGTCCAGGAGAGAGCAGTGTTAAGCTGAGGCCTGTGGTTTTGGGTAAAGGTGGGCATCGGCAGGCGAGGCCCAAACAGAGCCTCTTACCATATGTACCATATTCAGCTGGGCTGGTGCCTGGGTAGAAGCCTGGAGTGCCCGGTGGGACCGGGTACTGCTGAGGGGTGGCCACGTACGTTGACCGGTACTGTCCGGGTATGTGTGTAAGCGTAAAAAAGCCCATTTAAACGTGGTCGGACCTTCGTATGGAGGGTGTGACGCAACAGCGGTACCTCTGGGGCACGCAGAGGCCAAATCAAGCCCCGTACCGCGTCGCCGCGAACCTCTCAAATGTTGTAACAACGCAGAGGGCTCTGTATAGTTCTGCATGTTCGGAAACACGCTAGATGGCTCATCAAATCTAAATCCAATTGTATTGGTCACAGCCTGTATGACGGTAGGTGGGGGGTGGTACAGTCCTGTGTAAACACAAAACTCACTTCCTTCACAATATCTCTGCACCGCTAAGTGCTAGAAGTATGAAAGCCCTGACTGAGCGGCAGCGCAGCCTAGTGGTTAGAGCGTTGAACTTGTAACCAAAAGGTTGTAAGTTCGAATCCCCGAGCTGACAAGGTAAAAATCTGTCCTTCTGCCCCTGAACAAGGCAGTTAACCCACCGTTCCCCGGTAGGCAGTAATTGTAAATAAGAATTTGTTCTTAACTGACTTGCTTAGTTAAATAAATATCAAATAAATGAGTGTAGTTAACTCAGCATTTCCCAAACTCGGTCCTGGAAGTCCTTTAGTACATAAAAACGCAACAGAACGTTAAATTAACTAAAACTGTGCTGTACTGAACGACCAATTGAAAAACGGTGAGGGGTTGTATAGCTTCAAAAAGCACCGCTTGTCTTTAACAACGAGTCACTGCTTCACACCGAACGGACCAAACTAGTCTGTTCACGACACGTTTTGGGGAAAAACCGCTCAGCACCGTAGCAAACGTTGAAACGAAATGAACGCACCCCCGCAGGTTTAGTTTATGTCCTTGCGCTACACAGCTGATTCAGAGAATACATAATGAGTTGATTTAAGGTTATTTAAATCAGCTGTGTGGTGCTAAAGTAAGGACCAAAAACGAACCTGTTCACCGGGGGATCTAGTCCAACCAACTGGTCCAGCTCACAGTCAACGTTACCACACAGTTAGCTAACATATCTAACTAGCTGGGTATCACGTGGTCTAAAACTAAAAGTTTATAAACATAGCTAGCTAAACAAACTGTTAACACGGGAGTTAATTATTAACTATTTTAGGCAGAGACGTTATTAGAAACCTGTATTGGGTTCGCGTAGATGCTAACGTTAGTTAGCTAGTTAGCTAACTGCATCTGTGAGAAAACGTTACTAACATTGAAGGATGTCTCTGATCTCACAGAAATCACTGTCCTGTTCATTCCTGAACGCCTCAAACGCCACAGATATATAATAATCCACTATCCACCGATTAACAACACATTCCACATCTAGTCCGCGGACCGCACTCGACTCCATGTTGTCGTGTTGCCGCCACATCTACGATGTAAATAAACTGATGTGTATTTCATCTGCCGCGCTGGTTTAGTGTTCAGTCAAACTTCCGTCTGGCCGCATTTCGCTCACCTTACGCCCACCTACGCTCACATTACGCACCACGTCAATGACGTCATCGCGGCAAACCGATTACCATTAATTGTGTTTTATATATATATATATATAATATTGGATTTTAATTTTAAAAATGTTGCTTTTGGGGACAGATTTTTTTTTTTAAGTGTTTGTGTATATAACATTTACCAGACAGAATGAAGAAATGGAAGGACTTAATTCAATGGTTTTGTTTTCCTTTTAGTAACATCTTTCATTGTAAATGCATGGGTCTTATTAATGAAATAAAACATTTAAATACTTAACTCGCTCCAAAATAACTTCACAGAGTCACACTCGTAAAAAAAAAAAATGTGTATAATAGTTTACCCTTCATTATCACAGAAAAGGCATAATTATGTCCTCGAAGTCCATGAATTTAGACAAGTTATTGCAAGGGTATATTTTGTGCTTGCTTTAAAAGGGAGCAAACAAGCGTTCTTCCATTTAATTTCAGTAATATAGGAATTCCAGAAGAATTTCCCTCTAGGAGGGATCTTGTTCGAGTTAAAGTGATCTTAAGAATGTATTACATTTCTTATCCAGCAGGGGGCAACCTCTTAACATACACTGTGAATCTATCCTGACATGTTCTCCAAAGCAAAAATGCGATTTAATTAAGTACTGAAGGTATTGGTTTGAATACAGAATTACATTCTTACTGTATTCTTACAACTATTGTAGGTTTATACAATTGTAACCACTGACCTTAGTTTAGGTATTTACATTTTTGAAACTCAATTAATATGTTTCTTCAGATAAAATATACGTGTAGTGATGTCCTATGTATTTTTGTTGTTGTATTATAATACAGTATATACAAATATATACCATTGATTTAGTGTAGGCGGAAGCAGTTGGTCATGGCTAGAAGGGATCCAGCATCTGTCAAATTAACGTCAGATTTGATTTATTTTAGGAGGTTAGGAAGACGCTGCTGGTTGCCGCGTTTGTTTGCCGTCAGTGCATATTGGTTCACATCCACACGGCAATAAATGGAACAGCCAAATAGCCATCATTATTTTAGTCGAATCAGGTTTATCATGCAAAGCAACACATTATAAAGACAATTTAAGACACATTTAAAAACATCTTTCAATAATTGGTAGTAGATAACAGGCACACCGGTTTGAGTGTCACGAACTGCAACTCTGTTAAGTTTGTCAACAGTTTCCTGTTTATCAAAGAAAGGTCTTGATAAAGAAAGGAGAAAGGAGCTCCGATGCAAAAATGTAATATCCAAAGTTTGGACAGACAAGCTGTCTTCATCAGGGTATAATCACAAACACTGCGGGATGACTAGTTTATGTAGTGTCAAATGACACAGGTGTATGTAATCATGGCCAAGAGTGGCCTAATATCATTGGTTCGTTCTCAAATATTAAAATGTCATACAAAGAACAGCATACAAACAACAAATGGATAGCATACATTATAGATTAATTTTAGACCGCACGAGCTTACAAACACTGACAATGGCAAAAGTCACAATAATCACAAGATTATGATCATTATTATGCCCTATGGCACCCTATTCCCTATATAGTGCACTACTTTGGACCAGAGCCCTCAGCGTCATGTTTTAAAGCAGTGCACTATATAGGGAATAGGGTACCATTGGGACAGATCCGTTGTCTTTCAGTGTTTCCTCCGTCCCAACTTCCCTCCGTCTTTCAGTGTTCCCTCCGTCTTTCAGTGTTCCCTCCGTCTTTCAGTGTTCCCTCCGTCTTTCAGTGTTCCCTCCGTCCCAACTTCCCTCCGTCTATCAGTGTTCCCTCCGTCCCAACTTCCCTCCGTCTTTCAGTGTTCCCTCCGTCCCAACTTCCCTCCGTCTTTCAGTGTTCCCTCCGTCTTTCAGTGTTCCCTCCGTCTTTCAGTGTTCCCTCCGTCCCAACTTCCCTCCGTCTATCAGTGTTCCCTCCATCCCAACTTCCCTCCGTCTTTCAGTGTTCCCTCCGTCCCAACTTCCCTCCGTCTATCAGTGTTCCCTCCATCCCAACTTCCCTCCGTCTTTCAGTGTTCCCTCCGTCCCAACTTCCCTCCGTCTTTCAGTGTTCCCTCCGTCTTTCAGTGTTCCCTCCGTCTTTCAGTGTTCCCTCCGTCCCAACTTCCCTCCGTCTATCAGTGTTCCCTCCATCCCAACTTCCCTCCGTCTTTCAGTGTTCCCTCCGTCCCAACTTCCCTCCGTCTATCAGTGTTCCCTCCATCCCAACTTCCCTCCGTCTTTCAGTGTTCCCTCCGTCTTTCAGTGTTCCCTCCGTCTTTCAGTGTTCCCTCCGTCTTTCAGTGTTCCCTCCGTCTTTCAGTGTTCCCTCCGTCTTTCAGTGTTCCCTCCGTCTTTCAGTGTTCCCTCTGTCCCAACTTCCCTCCGTCTTTCAGTGTTCCCTCCGTCTTTCAGTGTTCCCTCTGTCTTTCAGTGTTCCCTCTGTCCCAACTTCCCTCCGTCTATCAGTGTTCCCTCCGTCTTTCAGTGTTCCCTCCGTCTTTCAGTGTTCCCTCCGTCTTTCAGTGTTCCCCTCCGTCTTTCAGTGTTCCCCTCCGTCTTTCAGTGTTTCCTCCGTCTTTCAGTGTTCCCTCCGTCTTTCAGTGTTTCCTCCGTCTTTCAGTGTTCCCTCCGTCCCAACTTCCCTCCGTCTTTCAGTTCCCTTCATCCTATCGTATAAGTATCTAAATAACATACATTCTCATTACAACATTTTAATGAAAGGCTTGTGTTGTCTTCAGAGACACATCCTACAGACCCTCAGGGTAGTTTGCGTGAGGACGTCCGTCGGGAGTTGGCCTGTAGGGACACAACTCTGACCTTCGACCAGCTGGTGGACATGTCCATAAGGTTGGATAACCAGCTGGTGGACATGTCCATAAGGTTGGATAACCAGCTGGTGGACATGTCCATAAGGTTGGATAACCAGCTGGTGGACATGTCCATAAGGTTGGATAACCAGCTGGTGGACATGTCCATAAGGTTGGACAACCTGCTGGTGGACATGTCCATAAGGTTGGATAACCAGCTGGTGGACATGTCCATAAGGTTGGATAACCAGCTGGCTACCCGCAGACGTCCAGATCGGGGCCTGTCGATTCCATCCCCCAGCACCACCGCTCCGACGCCCATGGAGCTGGGAGGTGCTGCACTTAGGGAGACCGGAGGGTCGATCCATGCACCATCTGTGGCTGCAGAGGGCACACTGCCGGTCGGTGCTGGAGAGGTTCCTCTAGGAGTCGAGGCGTGTCACCCCAGGTGAGTCGGTGCAAGGCTCACCCAGAGCCCCCTGTTGCTCACAGGTTTTTGTTTAATAATTTTACTGAGATTTACCCGCATAAGGCGCTCGTAGATTCATAGATTCAACAAGTCAAACAACGTTCTTATCAATCCTTAGGTACCCTAATATGTAAATAAACAATCAAATTTAAGATGGAAAATAGTATGTTCATTCCCCGGAGATGAATAACCAAGTGCGTGCCCTCACCGGAGAGCGCCACAAACGTTTTTCAACCAAGCAGAGGCAAAACGAAAGTCAGAAATAGCGAAAAAATAAATCACTTACCTTTGAAGATCTTCATCTTTTTGCAATCCAAAGAGTCCCAGTTACACAATGAATGGTCGTTTTGTTCGATAGTCCTCCTTTTTATCTCAAATGTCAGTTTATTTGGCGTGTTTGATTCAGAAACACACCTGTTCCAACTTGCCCAACATGCCTTCAAAGTAATCTAAAAAGTTACCTGTAAACTTCATCCAAACAATTCAAACAACATTAATCCAACCTCCGTTACCCTAATATGTAAATAATCAATCAAATTTAAGACTGAATAAACTGTGATCAATACCGGAGAAAAAGAACGAGGAGCACTCATTCATTCACGCGCCAAAAGACCAGTCCTTCTGAGGAATACTTCGAAAGAATACGAATACTTCATTTAAAAAATAAAAAAACGAGCATGAAACAATTTCTAAAGACTGGTGACATCTAGTGGAAGCCATAGGAAGAAATTACCATGGAATTGCCCTCAGTTCTACAGTGCTATACAGTTTCCCATTCCACAACAGAGACAGTTCATCCAGCTATATGACTAACTCTTCTACTCTCAGTAACCACTTACCACTTAAATCACCACCTTCCGGAGACACCTGAAACCCCACCTCTTTAAGGAATACCTAGGATAGGATAAAGTAATCCCTCTCACCCCCCCCCCCCCTTAAAAGATTTAGATGCACTACTGTTCCACTGGATGTCATAAGGTGAATGCACCAATTTGTAAGTCGCTCTGGATAAGAGCGTCTGCTAAATGACTTAAATGTAAATGTAAATGTATTCAAGCGCAGCTGGGAATTTTATTGACAGATCATTTACCCATAGTTTAGGGATCCCCATTGTTCCTGTGGATATGCCTTTCCCTGTGCCCGCCCTAGATAGTCGACCATTAGGGTCAGGGCTGATTAGGGAGGCCACCGCTCCACTGGGCATGGTTACGCAGGATGGTCACAAGGAGAGAATTAGTATCTTCCTTATTGATTCTCCTGCGTTTCCCGTGGTGCTGGGCCTACCCTGGTTGGCCTGTCATGACCCCACTATTTCGTGGCAACAGAGGGCTCTCCCAGGGTGGTCAAGAAAGTGCTTGGAGAGGTGTGTAGGGGTTTCCGTCGGTGCTACTACAGTGGGAAGTCCACACTTGCATTGCTTGCTGTTTGGGGTTTTAGGCTGGGTTTCTGTACAGCACTTTGAGATATCAGCTGATGTACGAAGGGCTATATAAATAAATTTGATTTGATTTGATCTCCACCATGCGCATCCCCTCTGAATATGCTGATTTGTCACTCTCCTTCTGTAAAAAGAAGGCGACTCAATTACCACCCCATCGACGGGGGGACTGTGCGATAAATCTCCTGTTAGATGCAGCACTTCCCAGGAGTCACGTGTATCCCCTGTCGCAAGAGAAGACAGCGGCTATGGAAACACATGTCTCCGAATCTCTGGGGCAGGGGCACATTCGGCCTTCCACTTCACCTGCCTCCTCAAGTTTATTTTTGTGAAAAAAAAAGGATGGAGGTCTGCAACCGTGTATTGACTATCAAGGCATCAACCAAATCACTGTGAGGTACAGTTACCCGCTACCTCTCATCGCCAGTGCGATCGAGTCAATGCACGGGGCGCGCTTCTTCACAAAATTGGATCTCAGGAGCGCTTACAACCCGGTGCGTATCCGGGAGGGGGACGAGTGGAAGATGGCATTTAGTACCACCTCTGGGCACTATGAGTACCCAGTCATGCCGTATGGGTTGATGAATGCTCAATCAGTCTTCCAGGCCTTTGTAGACAAGATTTTCCGGGACCTGCACGGGCAGGGTGTGGTGCTGTATATCGACGACATTCTGATATGACATTCTGATATACTCCACTACACGCTCCGAGCATGTGTCCCTGGTGCGCAAGGTGCTTGGTCGACTGTTGGGGGATGACCTGTACCTCAAGGCTGAGAAATGTCTGTACTTCCAACAGTCCGTCTCCTTTCTAGGGTACCGCATTTCCACGTCAGGGGTGGAGATGGACAGTGACCGCATTTCAGCCGTGCGTAATTGGCCGACTCCCACCACGGTAAAGGAAGTGCAGGTTTTTAGTGTTTGCCAACTACTACCAGAGGTTTATCTGGGGCTTTGGTCAGGTAGCAGCTCCCATTACCTCACTGCTGAAGGGGGTCAGTGCGTTTGCAGTGGTCGGCTGAGGCGGACAGGGCTTTTGGTCACCTGAAGGCTCTGTTCACCTCGGCTACGGTGCTGGCTCATCCGGATCCCTCTTTGGCGTTCATAGTGGAGATGGACGAGTCTGAGGCTGGGATAGGAACCGTGCTCTCTCAGCGCTCGGGTACGCCACCAAAGCTCCGCCCCTGTGCCTTCTTCTCGAAGAAGCTCAGCCCGGCGGAGCGAAACTATGACGTGGGGGAACAGGAGCTGTTGGCTGTCGTCAAGGCCTTGAAGGCGTGGAGACATTGGCTTGAGGGGGATAAACAACCTTTTCTCATCTGGACTGACCAATCAGGAGTACATCCGGGCGGTGAGGAGACTGAACCCTCGCCAGGCAAGGTGGGCCATGTTCTTCACCCGTTTTGTTTTCACCCTTTCCTACAGACCAGGTTCCCAGAACGTTAAGACGCATTGTCCCGGCTGTATGACCCAGCGGCCCATGGATCCCACCCCCATACTCCCCGCCTCCTGCCTGGTGGCATTATCCCGGCTGTATGACAGAGGAGCGGCCCATGGATCCCACCCCCATACTCCCCGCCTCCTGCCTGGTGGCATTGTCCCGGCTGTATGACAGAGGAGCGGCCCATGGATCCCACCCCCATACTCCCGCCTCCTGCCTGGTGGCATTGTCCCGGCTTTATGACCCAGAGGCCCATGGATCCCACCCCCATACTCCCCGCCTCCTGCCTGGTGGCATTATCCCGGCTGTATGACAGAGGAGCGGCCCATGGATCCCACCCCCATACTCCCCGCCTCCTGCCTGGTGGCATTGTCCCGGCTGTATGACAGAGGAGCGGCCCATGGATCCCACCCCCATACTCCCCGCCTCCTGCCTGGTGGCATTGTCCCGGCTGTATGACCCAGAGGCCCATGGATCCCACCCCCATACTCCCGGCCTCCTGCCTGGTGGCGCCGGTAGTTTGGGAGCTGGACGCGGACATTGAGCAGGCGTTACGTGCAGAGCCCGCTCCCGTCCAGTGTCCCGCTGGGTGTCTGTACGTTCCGTCTGCTGTCTGCGACCGTTTGATCTATTGGGCCCATACGTCACCCTCCTCTGGTCATCCGGGCATCGGTCAGACAGTGCGCTGTCTTAGTGGGAAGTACTGGTGGTCCACTGTAGCTAAGGACGTGAGGGTTTATGTCTCCTCCTGCTCGGCGTGCGCTCAGTGCAAGGCTCCCAGACACCTGCCCAGAGGGAAGTTACAACCCCGTTCCACAACGGCCGTGGATTTCCACACCGATCTTCCTCCTTCACAGGGTAACACCACCATCCTGGTCGTTGTGGATTGTTTTTCCAAGTCCTGTCGTCTCCTCCCTTTACCCGGTCTCCCTACTGCCCTACTGACTGCGGAGGCCCTGTTTACTCACGTCATCCGGCACTATGAGGTGCCTGAGGATATAGTGTCTGATCGGGGTCCCCAGTTCACGTCAAGGGTCTGGAGAGCGTTCATGGAACGTCTGGGGATCTCGGTTAGTCTTACCTCAGGTTTTCACCCCGAGAGTGATGGGCAGGTGGAGAGAGTGAACCGGGATGTGGGTAGGTTTCTGCGGTCTTATTGCCAGGACCGGCCGGGCTCATACCCTGGGCAGAGATGGCCCAGAACTCGCTCCGCCTCTCCTCTACTAACCTCTCCCCTTTCCAGTGCGTACTGGGTTACCAGCCGGTTATGGCGCCGTGGCATCAGAGCCAGATCGAGGTTCCTGCGGTGGACGACTGGTTTAGGCGCTCGGAGGAGACATGGGACGCAGCTCATGTGAACCTTCAGCGGGCCATGAGGCGTCAGAAAGCGAGCACAGACCGCCACCGCAGTGAGGCCCCGGTGTTCGTACTGGTTGGCTGGTATTGTTTGTATATCATGTTCAGGTCGTTACTGGTTGGCTGGTATTGTTTGTATATCATGTTCAGGTCATTACTGGTTGGCTGGTATTGTTTGTATATCATGTTCAGGTCATTACTGGTTGGCTGGTATTGTTTGTATATCATGTTCAGGTCGTTACTGGTTGGCTGGTATTGTTTGCCGGGTTCGTTAATACGCCCGTTATTTTCCGAGTGACCGGTGATTTCACGCACCGTTAGTATTTGTGCTGTTCGTGGAATAAATTACTTACCAGTTACCCCCACAGCCTGACAGAAACACACACCACAAATGGAGTCAGCAGGACCAGTTACCCCCACAGCCTGACAGAAACACACACCACAAATGGAGTCAGCAGGACCAGTTACCCCCACAGCCTGACAGAAACACGCACCACAAATGGAGTCAGCAGGACCAGTTACCCCCACAGCCTGACAGAAACACACACCACAAATGGAGTCAGCAGGACCAGTTACCCCCACAGCCTGACAGAAACACACACCACAAGTCAGCAGGACCAGTTACCCCCACAGCCTGACAGAAACACACACCACAAATGGAGTCAGCAGGACCAGTTACCCCCACAGCCTGACAGAAACACACACCACAAATGGAGTCAGCAGGACCAGTGACCCCCACAGCCTGACAGAAACACACACCACAAATGGAGTCAGCAGGACCAGTTACCCCCACAGCCTGACAGAAACACACACCACAAATGGAGTCAGCAGGACCAGTTACCCCCACAGCCTGACAGAAACACACACCACAAATGGAGTCAGCAGGACCAGTTACCCACACAGCCTGACACAGAGAGTAAAATAAATGAGATCCTTTTTCCACATCAGGTTTTTACATATGGGACATGTTGTTCACAGACTAAAAGCTCTTTATTTTAAAACAAATTATATCTACAATCATAAATCAAAATGGATACAGTTTAAAAGATACAGCATTAATCAATGGCGGATATTTGCATGATTGATTAATTGTATTGATTAGGGTAACGCATATCTCATAAAACAAACGGGTGGTTGACGATCATCAATACCCTGTGTCACAATGGCTCTGTTGTGAAGACAACTAAATCAGCAGAGAGATGAGGTCAGGAGGGCTGAGGGGGAAACAAAATGGTGGACTGAATTAGCCTTCATCATGAGGGAGGTCAGGAGGGCTGAGGGGGAAACAAAATGGTGGACTGAATTAGCCTTCATCATGAGGGAGGTCAGGAGGGCTGAGGGGGAAACAAAATGGTGGACTGAATTAGCCTTCATCATGAGGGAGGTCAGGAGGGCTGAGGGGGAAACAAAATGGTGGACTGAATTAGCCTTCATCACGAGGGAGGTCAGGAGGGCTGAGGGGGAAACAAAATGGTGGACTGAATTAGCCTTTATCATGAGGGAGGTCAGGAGGGCTGAGGGGGAAACAAAATGGTGGACTGAATTAGCCTTCATCATGAGGGAGGTCAGGAGGGCTGAGGGGAAACAAAATGGTGGACTGAATTAGCCTTCATCATGAGGGAGGTCAGGAGGGGGAAACAAAATGGTGGACTGAATTAGCCTTCATCATGAGGGAGGTCAGGAGGGCTGAGGGGGAAACAAAATGGTGGACTGAATTAGCCTTCATCACGAGGGAGGTCAGGAGGGCTGAGGGGGAAACAAAATGGTGGACTGAATTAGCCTTCATCATGAGGGAGGTCAGGAGGCTGAGGGGGAAAACAAAATGGTGGACTGAATTAGCCTTCATCATGAGGGAGGTCAGGAGGGCTGAGGGGGAAACAAAATGGTGGACTGAATTAGCCTTCATCACGAGGGAGGTCAGGAGGGCTGAGGGGGAAAACAAAATGGTGGACTGAATTAGCCTTCATCATGAGGGAGGTCAGGAGGGCTGAGGGGGAAAACAAAATGGTGGACTGAATTAGCCTTCATCATGAGGGAGGTCAGGAGGGCTGAGGGGGAAACAAAATGGTGGACTGAATTAGCCTTCATCACGAGGGAGGTCAGGAGGGCTGAGGGGGAAACAAAATGGTGGACTGAATTAGCCTTCATCATGAGGGAGGTCAGGAGGGCTGAGGGGGAAAACAAAATGGTGGACTGAATTAGCCTTCATCATGAGGGAGGTCAGGAGGGGGAAACAAAATGGTGGACTGAATTAGCCTTCATCATGAGGGAGGTCAGGAGGGGGAAACAAAATGGTGGACTGAATTAGCCTTCATCAGTTGTAAAAAAGACTGTCACTACAAGCTTCCTGTTGGTTGACAGACCCATTGGACTGTCACTACAAGCTTCCTGTTGGTTGACAGACCCATTGGACTGTCACTACAAGCTTCCTGTTGGTTGACAGACCCATTGGACTGTCACTACAAGCTTCCTGTTGGTTGACAGACCCATTGGACTGTCACTACAAGCTTCCTGTTGGTTGACAGACCCATTGGACTGTCACTACAAGCTTCCTGTTGGTTGACAGACCCATTGGACTGTCACTACAAGCTTCCTGTTGGTTGACAGACCCATTGGACTGTCACTACAAGCTTCCTGTTGGTTGACAGACCCATTGGACTGTCACTAAAAGCTTCCTGTTGGTTGACAGACCCATTGGACTGTCACTACAAGCTTCCTGTTGGTTGACAGACCCATTGGACTGTCACTACAAGCTTCCTGTTGGTTGACAGACCCATTGGACTGTCACTACAAGCTTCCTGTTGGTTGACAGACCCATTGGACTGTCACTACAAGCTTCCTGTTGGTTGACAGACCCATTGGACTGTCACTACAAGCTTCCTGTTGGTTGACAGACCCATTGGACTGTCACTACAAGCTTCCTGTTGGTTGACAGACCCATTGGACTGTCACTACAAGCTTCCTGTTGGTTGACAGACCCATTGGACTGTCACTACAAGCTTCCTGTTGGTTGACAGACCCATTGGACTGTCACTACAAGCTTCCTGTTGGTTGACAGACCCATTGGACTGTCACTACAAGCTTCCTGTTGGTTGACAGACCCATTGGACTGTCACTACAAGCTTCCTGTTGGTTGACAGACCCATTGGACTGTCACTACAAGCTTCCTGTTGGTTGACAGACCCATTGGACTGTCACTACAAGCTTCCTGTTGGTTGACAGACCCATTGGACTGTCACTACAAGCTTCCTGTTGGTTGACAGACCCATTGGACTGTCACTACAAGCTTCCTGTTGGTTGACAGACCCATTGGACTGTCACTACAAGCTTCCTGTTGGTTGACAGACCCATTGGACTGTCACTACAAGCTTCCTGTTGGTTGACAGACCCATTGGACTGTCACTACAAGCTTCCTGTTGGTTGACAGACCCATTGGACTGTCACTACAAGCTTCCTGTTGGTTGACAGACCCATTGGACTGTCACTACAAGCTTCCTGTTGGTTGACAGACCCATTGGACTGTCACTACAAGCTTCCTATTGGTTGACAGACCCATTGGACTGTCACTACAAGCTTCCTATTGGTTGACAGACCCATTGGACTGTCACTACAAGCTTCCTGTTGGTTGACAGACCCATTGGACTGTCACTACAAGCTTCCTATTGGTTGACAGACCCATTGGACTGTCACTACAAGCTTCCTGTTGGTTGACAGACCCATTGGACTGTCACTACAAGCTTCCTATTGGTTGACAGACCCATTGGACTGTCACTACAAGCTTCCTATTGGTTGACAGACCCATTGGACTGTCACTACAAGCTTCCTGTTGGTTGACAGACCCATTGGACTGTCACTACAAGCTTCCTGTTGGTTGACAGACCCATTGGACTGTCACTACAAGCTTCCTGTTGGTTGACAGACCCATTGGACTGTCACTACAAGCTTCCTATTGGTTGACAGACCCATTGGACTGTCACTACAAGCTTCCTATTGGTTGACAGACCCATTGGACTGTCACTACAAGCTTCCTATTGGTTGACA
This sequence comes from Oncorhynchus nerka, assembly GCF_034236695.1. Taxonomy (NCBI): domain Eukaryota; kingdom Metazoa; phylum Chordata; class Actinopteri; order Salmoniformes; family Salmonidae; genus Oncorhynchus; species Oncorhynchus nerka. The sequence goes on from NW_027040447.1 coordinate 165,423, forward strand.
GACCCATTGGACTGTCACTACAAGCTTCCTATTGGTTGACAGACCCATTGGACTGTCACTACAAGCTTCCTATTGGTTGACAGACCCATTGGACTGTCACTACAAGCTTCCTGTTGGTTGACAGACCCATTGGACTGTCACTACAAGCTTCCTGTTGGTTGACAGACCCATTGGACTGTCACTACAAGCTTCCTGTTGGTTGACAGACCCATTGGACTGTCACTACAAGCTTCCTATTGGTTGACAGACCCATTGGACTGTCACTACAAGCTTCCTGTTGGTTGACAGACCCACTGTCACTACAAGCTTCCTGTTGGTTGACAGACCCACTGTCACTACAAGCTTCCTGTTGGTTGACAGACCCACTGTCACTACAAGCTTCCTATTGGTTGACAGACCCATTGGACTGTCACTACAAGCTTCCTGTTGGTTGACAGACCCACTGTCACTACAAGCTTCCTGTTGGTTGACAGACCCACTGTCACTACAAGCTTCCTGTTGGTTGACAGACCCACTGTCACTACAAGCTTCCTGTTGGTTGACAGACCCACTGTCACTACAAGCTTCCTGTTGGTTGACAGACCCACTGTCACTACAAGCTTCCTGTTGGTTGACAGACCCACTGTCACTACAAGCTTCCTGTTGGTTGACAGACCCACTGTCACTACAAGCTTCCTATTGGTTGACAGACCCACTGTCACTACAAGCTTCCTATTGGTTGACAGACCCACTGTCACTACAAGCTTCCTGTTGGTTGACAGACCCACTGTCACTACAAGCTTCCTATTGGTTGACAGACCCATCGCTTCACCAATGAAGATTTCATTAAAGGCTGTGTGTTCCAACTGGCTCCCTAAATAATGCACTTCCATAGGGCTCTGGTCTAAAGTAGTGCACTATATAGGGAATAGGGTGCCAGTTGGGACAAACGCCAAAGCTCCAAGTATGGGAAGCATTGGTAAAGGGGGGGGACAGGACTTGGGGTCTGGGAAACATTGGTAAAGGGGGACTTGGGGTCTGGGAAACACTGGTAAAGGGGGGACTTGGGAAACACTGGTAAAGGGGGGACTTGGGAAACACTGGTAAAGGGGGACTTAGGAAACATTAGTAAAGGGGGGACTTGGGGTCTGGGAAACATTGGTAAAGGGGGACTTGGGGTCTGGGAAACATTGGTAAAGGGGGACAGGACTTGGGGTCTGGGAAACATTGGTAAAGGGGGACAGGACTTGGGGTCTGGGAAACATTGGTAAAGGGGAGGACTTGGGAAACATTAGTAAAGGGGGACTTGGGGTCTGGGAAACATTGGTAAAGGGGGGGACTTGGGGTCTGGGAAACATTGGTAAAGGGGGACAGGACTTGGGGTCTGGGAAACACTGGTAAAGGGGGGACTTGGGAAACACTGGTAAAGGGGGACTTGGGAAACATTAGTAAAGGGGGACTTGGGGTCTGGGAAACATTGGTAAAGGGGGGACTTGGGAAACATTAGTAAAGGGGGGACTTGGGGTCTGGGAAACATTGGTAAAGGGGGGACTTGGGGTCTGGGAAACATTGGTAAAGGGGGACAGGACTTGGGGTCTGGGAAACATTGGTAAAGGGGAGGACTTGGGAAACACTGGTAAAGGGGGGACTTGGGAAACACTGGTAAAGGGGGACTTGGGAAACACTGGTAAAGGGGGACTTGGGAAACATTAGTAAAGGGGGACTTGGGGTCTGGGAAACATTGGTAAAGGGGGGGACAGGACTTGGGGTCTGGGAAACATTGGTAAAGGGGAGGACTTGGGAAACACTGGTAAAGGGGGACTTGGGAAACACTGGTAAAGGGGAGGACTTGGGAAACACTGGTAAAGGGGGACTTGGGGGGAAACACTGGTAAAGGGGAGGACTTGGGAAACACTGGTAAAGGGGGGACTTGGGAAACACTGGTAAAGGGGGGGACTTGGGAAACACTGGTAAAGGGGGGACTTGGGAAACACTGGTAAAGGGGGGACTTGGGAAACACTGGTAAAGGGGGACTTGGGAAACACTGGTAAAGGGGGACTTGGGAAACACTGGTAAAGGGGGGACTTGGGAAACACTGGTAAAGGGGGACTTGGGAAACACTGGTAAAGGGGGACTTGGGAAACACTGGTAAAGGGGGGACTTGGGAAACACTGGTAAAGGGGGACTTGGGAAACACTGGTAAAGGGGGGACTTGGGAAACACTGGTAAAGGGGGACTTGGGAAACACTGGTAAAGGGGGACTTGGGAAACACTGGTAAAGGGGGGACTTGGGAAACACTGGTAAAGGGGGACTTGGGAAACACTGGTAAAGGGGGGGACTTGGGAAACACTGGTAAAGGGGGACTTGGGAAACACTGGTAAAGGGGGACTTGGGAAACACTGGTAAAGGGGGACTTGGGAAACACTGGTAAAGGGGGGACTTGGGAAACACTGGTGAAGGGGGACTTGGGAAACACTGGTAAAGGGGGGGACTTGGGAAACACTGTAGCAGCTCCTAACCAAGGAGGAAAAACAACCAATGAGACAAAATACAAAGAATCAACAAAAATACATTTTTCAGCGTTTCGGATTTGCTCAATTCTGGTAGAACCTCCCCCGAACGTCATTTCACCCCTGTCCTGTCTGTCCATTGGGTGTCCTAGACAAGTCCTGGAGTGTAGTTAACTCAGAACGTCATTTCACCCCTGTCCTGTCTGTCCATTGGGTGTCCTAGACAAGTCCTGGAGTGTAGTTAACTCAGAACGTCATTTCACCCCTGTCCTGTCTGTCCATTGGGTGTCCTAGACAAGTCCTGGAGTGTAGTTAACTCAGAACGTCATTTCACCCCTGTCCTGTCTGTCCATTGGGTGTCCTAGACAAATCCTGTTTAACGTCCAATCACAACTCAGTGTCTTCAGAGTAGAACAATGATTGTGAGTGACACCTCGACAGTTCCATACTGCAGGTTCTTCATCAAAAAGACAGAAGAGGAGCTCCTTAAAAAAGCAAACTGGCTGACTGGCTGGCTGGCTGACTGATTGACTGGCTGATTGACTGGCTGGCTGGCTGACTGGCTGGCTGACTGATTGACTGACTGACTGGCTGATTGACTGACTGGCTGACTGATTGACTGACTGACTGGCTGGCTGACTGGCTGATTGACTGACTGGCTGGCTGGCTGACTGACTGATTGACTGACTGGCTGACTGGCTGACTGACTGACTGGCTGGCTGGCTGGCTGACTGACTGAATGGGACTCACAGCAGAGGAGGGCAGGCTGGTCTCTCCCTGTCCCAGAACAGTGGCAGTTGAGTGATCACTATCAAACACAAAAGGATTAGCGGCCAAGGGTTCAGCTTGAGATTCAGCCCCAGTCTCTCTGTGTGGAGGACTGACCCAGATACAGACCCAGATAAAGCCCTAGTCTCGCTGTGTGGACAGACTGACCCAGATACAGACTCATATTCAGCCCTAGTCTCTGTGTGTAGAGGACTGACCCAGATACAGACCCAGATAAAGCCCTAGTCTCTCTGTGTGGAGGACTGACCCAGATACAGACCCAGATAAAGCCCTAGTCTGTGTGGAGGACAGACCCAGACCCATATTTAGCCCTAGTCTCTCTGTGTAGAGGACTGACCCAGATACAGACCCAGAAGCATATTCAGCCCTAGTCTCTCTGTGTGGACAGACTGACCCAGATACAAACCCATATTCAGCCCTAGTCTCTCTGTGTGGACAGACTGACCCAGATACAGACCCATATTCAGCCCTAGTCTCTCTGTGTAGAGGACAGGCCCAGAAACATATTCAGCCCTAGTCTCGCTGTGTGGACAGACTGACCCAGATAAAGCCCTAGTCTCGCTGTGTGGACAGACTGACCCATATTCAGCCCTAGTCTCTCTGTGTGGACAGACTGACCCAGATAAAGCCCAAGGCTCTCTGTGTGTAGGACAGACCCAGATAAAGCCCTAGTCTCTCTGTGTGGAGGACAGACCCAGATAAAGCCCTAGTCTCTCTGTGTGGAGGACAGACCCAGATAAAGCCCTACTCTCTCTGTGTGGACACTCTGACCCAGATAAAGCCCTAGTCTCTCTATGTGGACAGACAGACCCAGATAAAGCCCTAGTCTCTCTGTGTGGAGGACAGACCCAGATAAAGCCCTAGTCTCTCTGTGTGGAGGACAGACCCAGATACAGGTCTCCCTGTCAGTGGGGTGGAGACAGCCATGCTGGAAGCACTTTTTCTAAGGGCAGAGAGTCAGGGACTTCAGGGGAGCCCCTGTAGTGTGTATGGGGGGGGTACAGCTGTTCTACATTACGTAGGTCACAGATCACACCCCCATCCTATCAGTCCAGAGGTACCACCAGAACCCCCATGATGTGTTCAACGGTCCAGAGAGGTCCGGGGGTATCAGACGGTCCAGAGAGGTCCGGGGTACCAGACGGTCCGGGAGTATCAGACGGTCCAGAGAGGTCCGGGGGTACCAGACGGTCCAGAGAGGTCCGGGGGTATCAGACGGTCCAGAGAGGTCCGGGGTACCAGACAGTCCAGAGGTATCAGACGGTCCAGAGAGGTCCGGGGGTATCAGACGGTCCAGAGAGGTCCGGGGGTACCAGACGGTCCAGAGAGGTCCGGGGGTATCAGACGGTGAAGAGCTGTGTTTGGCTGCTCAGCCCTCAGACAGAGAACTCCACACCACTACGGCGTGTACGTGTCATCAGTAGGCGCCGCAGACGCAGGCCGGTGAATGGGTTGAACCAGAGGAAGGAGGGCGGGCCTCCGAACACGGCCTTCATCCCCTCCCAGCGCACACGCCGCTCCCACGTCGGCTTCTCATTCTTCAGACGCTCGATCTCCTGGGAGATGAAACAGACACCGACAGACAGACACAGACAACAGACAGACACTTTAGTCAACACACTATTTTAATGAAACCGTGCTACTGCTGCCTCAACTAGGTCGATTCAGGACAGACATTTTGTTCTATTTGTTCATGGATATCAGGGGAAAACTGAAGGAGTTGGACCAGAATGATCTGTAGTCCAGTCAGACTAGGAGATGACTCAGGGACCAGAATGATCTGTAGTCCAGTCAGACTAGGAGATGACTCAGGGACCAGAATGATCTGTAGTCCAGTCAGACTAGGAGATGACTCAGGGACCAGAATGATCTGTAGTCCAGTCAGACTAGGAGATGACTCAGGGACCAGAATGATCTGTAGTCCAGTCAGACTAGGAGATGACTCAGGGACCAGAATGATCTGTAGTCCAGTCAGACTAGGAGATGACTCAGGGACCAGAATGATCTGTAGTCCAGTCAGACTAGGAGATGACTCAGGGACCAGAATGATCTGTAGTCCAGTCAGACTAGGAGATGACTCAGGGACCAGAATGATCTGTAGTCCAGTCAGACTAGGAGATGACTCAGGGACCAGAATGATCTGTAGTCCAGTCAGACTAGGAGATGACTCAGGGACCAGAATGATCTGTAGTCCAGTCAGACTAGGAGATGACTCAGGGACCAGAATGATCTGTAGTCCAGTCAGACTAGGAGATGACTCAGGGACCAGAATGATCTGTAGTCCAGTCAGACTAGGAGATGACTCAGGGACCAGAATGATCTGTAGTCCAGTCAGACTAGGAGATGACTCAGGGACCAGAATGATCTGTAGTCCAGTCAGACTAGGAGATGACTCAGGAACCAGAATGATCTGTAGTCCAGTCAGACTAGGAGATGACTCAGGGACCAGAATGATCTGTAGTCCAGTCAGACTAGGAGATGACTCAGGGACCAGAATGATCTGTAGTCCAGTCAGACTAGGAGATGACTCAGGGACCAGAATGATCTGTAGTCCAGTCAGACTAGGAGATGACTCAGGGACCAGAATGATCTGTAGTCCAGTCAGACTAGGAGATGACTCAGGGACCAGAATGATCTGTAGTCCAGTCAGACTAGGAGATGACTCAGGGACCAGAATGATCTGTAGTCCAGTCAGACTAGGAGATGACTCAGGGACCAGAATGATCTGTAGTCCAGTCAGACTAGGAGATGACTCAGGGACCAGAATGATCTGTAGTCCAGTCAGACTAGGAGATGACTCAGGGTCTGAGTCATCTCCTATTACAGGGGCTGAGTCACTGGCTTACTAGGGCTCTTCCATACCGTCCCTAGGAGGGGTGCGTCACTTGAGTGAGTTGAGTCACTGATGTGATCTTCCTGTCTGGGTTGGTGCCCCCCCCTTGGGTTGTGCCCATGGCGGAGATCTTTGTGGGCTATACTCGGCCTTGTCTCAGGATGGTAAGTTGGTGGTTGAAGATATCCCTCTAGTGGTGTGGGGGCTGTGCTTTGGCAAAGTGAGTGGGGTTATATCCTTCCTGTTTGGCCCTGTACGGGGGTGTCATCGGATGGGGCCACAGTGTCTCCTGACCCCTCCTGTCTCAGCCTCCAGTATTTATGCTGCAGTAGTTTGTGTCGGGGGGCTAGGGTCAGTTTGTTATATCTGGAGTACTTCTCCTGTCCTATCCGGTGTCCTGTGTGAATTTAAGTATGCTCTCTCTAATTCTCTCTTTCTCTCTCTCTCTCGGAGGACCTGAGCCCTAGGACCATGCCTCAGGACTACCTGACATGATGACTCCTTGCTGTCCCCAGTCCACCTGGCCGTGCTGCTGCTCCAGTTTCAACTGTTCTGCCTTATTATTATTGGATCATGCTGGTCATTTATGAACATTTGAACACTTGCTTCTGTGCCTGAGCTACAGGCAGTTAGATTTGGGTATGTCTTCAGGCGGAGGGGGGAGCTGTAAGAGGTTTTTAAACTCAGTTCTTCACAATTCCTGACATTTAATCCTAGTATAAATTCCCTGTCTTAGGTCAGTTAGAATCCCCACTTTATTTTAAGAATGTGAAATGTCAGAATAATAGTAGAGAGAATGATTTATTTCAGCTTTTATTTCTTTCATCACATTCCCAGTGGGTCAGATGTTCAGATACACTCAATTAGTATTTGGTAGCATTGCCTTTAAATGGTTTAACTTGGGTCAAACGTTTCAGGTAGCCTTCCACAAGCTTCACACAATAAGTTGGGTGAATTTTGGCCCATTCCTCCTGACAGAGCTGGTGTAACTGAGTCAGGTTTGTAGGCCTCCTTGTTCGCACACGCTTTTTCAGTTCTGCCCACACATTTTCAATAGGATTGAGGTCAGGGCTTTATGATGGCCACTCCAATACCTTGACTTTGTTGTCCTTAAGCCATTTTTCCACAACTTTGGAAGTATGCTTGGGGTCATTGTCCATTTGGAAGACCCATTTTGCGACCAAGCTTTAACTGATGTCTTGAGATGTTGCTTCAATATATCCACATAATTTTCCTTCTCATGAGGTCATCTATTTTGTGAAGTGCACCAGTCCCTCCTGCAGCAAAGCACCCCCACAACATGATGCTGCCACCCCCGTGCTTCATGGTTGGGATGGTGTTCTTCGGCTCGCAAGCTTCCCCCTTTTTCCTCCAAACATGATGATGGTCATTATGGCCAAACAGTTCTATGTTTGTTTCATCAGATCAGAGGACATTTCTCCAAGAAGTACAATCTTTGTCCCCATGTGCAGTTGCAAACCGTAGTCTGGCTTTTTTATGGCGGTTTTGGAGCAGTGGCTTCTTCCTTGCTGAGTGGCCTTTCAGGTTATGTTGATATAGGACTCGTTTTACTGTGGATATAGATACTTTTGTACCTGTTTCCTCCAGCATTTTCACAAGGTCCTTTGCTGCTGTTCTGGGATTGATTTGCACTTTATGCACCAAAGTACGTTCATCTCTAGGAGACAGAATGCGTCTTCTTCCTGAGCGGTATGACGGCTGCTTGGTCCCATGGTGTTTATACTTGCGTACTATTGTTTGTACAGATGAACGTGGTATCTTCAGGTGTTTGGAAAATGCTCCCAAAGATGAACCAGAGGTCTTGGCTGATTTCTTTTGATTTTCCAATGATGTCAAGCAAAGAGGCACTGAGTTTGAAGCTAGGCCTTGAAATAGATCCACAGGTACACCTCCAATTGATTCAAATGGATGTTAATTAGCCTATCAGAAGCTTCTAAAGCGATGACATAATTTTCTGCAATTTTCCAAGCTGTTTAAAGGCACAGTCAACTTAGTGTATGTAAACTTCTGACCCACTGGCATTGTGATACAGTGAATTATAAGTGAAATAATCTGTCTGTAAATAATTGGTGGAACAATGACTTGTGTCATGCACAAAGTAGATGTCCTAACCGACTTGCCAAAACTATAGTTTGTTAACAAGAAATGTGTGGACTGGTTGAAAAACGAGTTTTAATGAGTCCAACCTAAGTGTATGTAAACTTCCGACTTCAACTGTACTTGTCCATTTACTTTCGATACGTACGTACATTTAAAACCAAATACCTTTACTCAAGTAGTATTTTACTGGGTGACTTTCACTCTAGTATTTTACCAGGTGACTTTTACTCAAGTAGTATTTTACCTGGGTGACTTTCACTTTTACTCAAGTAGTAGTTTACCAGGTGACTTTTACTCAAGTAATATTTTACCAGGTGACTTTTACTCAAGTAGTATTTTACTGGGTGACTTTCACTCAAGTAGTATTTTACTGGGTGACTTTCACTCAAGTAGTATTTTACTGGGTGACTTTCACTCAAGTAGTATTTCACTGGGTGACTTTTACTCAAGTAGTATTTCACTGGGTGACTTTCACTTTTACTTGATTCATTATCTATTAAAGTATCTTTACTTTTACTCAAGTATGACAAGTATGACAATTGAGAGCTTTTTCCACCACTGCAGGCTGGACGGTGTCAGTAATAATGTGTTAACCTTGACACTTCCTTTAAGTGGTGACGACCACAGAGCTTGGTGCCTCACCGTCTCGTCGTTGCAGATGGAGTGTATCTGCGTTCCGAACATCACCACGGTGAAGGTGAGGAAGAGGAAGGCCTCCAGACAGAGGAAGATCATCAGCATCACCGCCACTGGCGGAGAGAAGTCGGTGCATTCTGGGAGATGGATTTGTGGGAGAGGAGAGAGGTGTCATTATTTTGACAGAGGAGAGAAGTGTCATTATTTTGTCAGAGGAGGAGAGGGGTGTCATTATTTTGACAGAGGAGGAGAGGGGTGTCATTATTTTGACAGAGGAGGAGAGGGGTGTCATTATTTTGTCAGAGGAGGAGAGGGGTGTCATTATTTTGACAGAGGAGGAGAGGGGTGTCATTATTTTGTCAGAGGAGGAGAGGGGTGTCATTATTTTGACAGAGGAGGAGAGGGGTGTCATTATTTTGACAGAGGAGGAGAGGGGTGTCATTATTTTGTCCTCTGATCATAAAGGTTCTATTAACATTTAAAAGCATTTCAAATCAAATGTATCATCATCATCATCATTATTATAAACATCATTATCATCAATCTTCATCATCATCATCATCATCCTCATTATTTCATCATCATCATCATCATCCTCATTATTTCATCATCATCATCATCATCATCATCCTCATTATTTCATCATCATCCTCATTATTTCATCATCATCATCCTCATTATTTCATCATCATCATCATCATCATCATCCTCATTATTTCATCATCATCATCCTCATTATTTCATCATCATATCCAAGATGGCGTAGCAGTCATGCATCTTTGTCTTCGTCTTGTCGCGTCCAGTGTATATATATTTTTTCTTCGCATTTATTTAAAAAATATTTTTTAAACCTCAACTTCAACATACTCTCCTGCAACGCGCCTCACCCAATGTGGTATAGATCTGCTATTTTCTTTACTTTAGAACCGGAATCCCCAACAGAAGCTAGCCAGCTAACTAGCTAGTAGTCAGCTAGCCACTGCTCGCGGTCATAAGCTAACCTTTAGCCCGGACAACTCCTGCCAGTCTGCACAGCGCGATTCAACCCAGAGCCTACTGGACTCTTTTTCCCCCACATATACTGATACCTACAGCAAGCTCTGAACCTTCTCATCTGGATCATCACAGCTAGCTAGCGGCTATCCAAGGGCTACCCCCTGGCTAACGTCTCTGTTCCGAAGAAAGCAACAATTAGCCTGGAGCTAGCCTGTGCTAGGCCCATCCCCCAGTAAGCTGAAGAGGTCCATCAGCCACTTGGGATACAATACCTATTTTGCCAATTGGCCTGGACCCTTTTATTACACGGAGCCCTGCCGATCCGTCACGACTGGTCTGTCGACGTAACCACACGAGGGGGCTACAACTGACTCTTCCATGCATAAGGCTCTTCTGCGAGTCTGCTAGCCCCGGCCCACAAGCTGTCTGAATCACCGTGTCTCCAGCTCGCCCAGCTACTCACTAGACCCCATGATCACTCGGCTACGCACGCCTCTCCCTTTTAACATGCCTTGTCCATCGCTGTTTTGGTTAGTGATTACGGTCTTATTTCACTGTGGAGCCTCCAGCCCTGCTCAATATGCCTCAGCTAACCATTTTGTTCCACCTCCCACACATGCGGTGACCTCAACTGGTTTAAAAGGGGTCTCTAGAGACAATACCCCTCTCATCGTTACTCAATGCCTAGGTTTACCTCCACTGTATTCACATCCTACCATACCCTTGTCTGTACATTATGCCTTGAGTCTATTCTTCCGTGCCCAGAAACCTGCTCCTTTTACTCTCTGTTCCGAACGTACTAGACGACCAGTTTTTATAACCTTTAGCCCCACCCTCATCCTACTCCTCCTCTGTTCCTCTGGTGATGTAGAGGTAAATCCAGGTCCTGCAGTGCCTAGCTCCACTCCTATTCCCCAGGGCTCTCTCTTTTGATGACTTCTGTAATCGTAAAAGCCTTGGTTTCATGCATTTTAACATAAGAAGCCTCCTCAAGTTTGTTTTATTCACTGCTTTACCACACTCTGCCAACGCGGATGTCCTAGCTGTGTCTGAATCTTGGCTTAGGAAGGCCACCAAAAACCCTGACATTCCCATCCCTAACTATAACATTTTTCGACAAGATAGAAATGCGGTCATCCCCCTGTTCAAAGGGGGACCCAAACTGCTACAGACCGACTCTATCCTACCCTGCCTTTCTAAGGTCTTCGAAAGCCAAGTCAACAAACAGATTACCGACCATTTCAAATCCCACCGTATCTTCTCCGTTATGCAATCTGGTTTCAGAGCTGGTCATGGGTGCACCTCAGTCACACCCTAAACGATATCATAAACGATATCATAACCGTCGATAAGAGACAATACTGCAGCTTTCGACTCTGTCAATCACAACATTCTTATCGGCAGACAACAGCCTTGGCTTCTCAAATGACTGCCTCGCCTGGTTCACCAACTACTTCTCAGATAGAGTTCAGTGTGTCAAATCGGAGGGCCTGTTGTCCAGACCTCTGGCAGTCTCTATGGGGGTGGCACAGGGTTCAATTCTCGGGTCGACTCTCTTCTCTGTATACATCAATGATGCCGCTCTTGCTGCTGGTGATTCTCTGATCCACCTCTAAGCAGACGACACCATCCTGTATAACTCTGGCCCTTCTTTGGACACTGTGTTAATTAACTAACCTCCAGACGAGCTTCAATGCCATACAACTCTCCTTCAGTGGCCTCCAACTGCTCTTAAACGCAAGTAAAACTAAATGCATGCTCTTCAACCGATCACTACCTGCACCTACCCGCCTGTCCAACATCACTACTCCGGACGGTTCCGACTTAGAATACGTGGACAACTACAAATACCTAGGTGTCTGGTTAGACTGTAAACTCTCCTTCCAGACTCATACTAAACATCTCCAATCCAAAATGAAATCTAGAATCAGCTTCCTATTTCGCAACAAAGCATCCTTCAATCATGCTGCCAAACATACCCTTGTAAAACTGACCATACTACCAATCCTCAACTTTGGCGATGTCATTCACAAAATAGCCTCCAATACCCTACTCAACAAATTGGATGCAGTCTATCACAGTGCAATCCGTTTTGTCACCAAAGCCCCATATACTACCCACCACTACTTCGCCACCATGGCCTATTTATTGCCTTACCTCTCTTATCCTACCTCATTTGCACATGCTGTATATATATATTTACCTACTGTATTATTGACTGTATGTTTGTTTTACTCCATGTGTAACTCTGTGTTGTTGTTTGTGTCGAACTGCTTTGCTTTATCTCTGTCTGCCATTACACTAAACATAGAAACACAGTAGCCTACCACAGTGAATGTAACAGTAGCCTACCACAGTGAATGTAGCAGTAAACAGTAGCCTACCACAGTGAATGTAGCAGTATACAGTAGACTACCACAGTGAATGTAACAGTAAACAGTAGCCTACCACAGTGAATGTAGCAGTAAACAGTAGCCTACCACAGTGAATGTAACAGTAGTCTACCACAGTGAATGTAGCAGTAGCCTACCACAGTGAATGTAACAGTAGCCTACCACAGTGAATGTAACAGTAGCCTACCACAGTGAATGTAACAGTAGCCTACCACAGTGAATGTAACAGTAGCCTACCACAGTGAATGTAACAGCAGCCTACCACAGTGAATGTAACAGTAGCCTACCACAGTGAATGTAGCAGTAGCCTACCACAGTGAATGTAACAGTAGCCTACCACAGTGAATGTAGCAGTAGCCTACCACAGTGAATGTAACAGTAGTCTACCACAGTGAATGTAGAAGTAAACAGTAGTCTACCACAGTGAATGTAGCAGTAAACAGTAGCCTACCACAGTGAATGTAACAGTAGCCTACCACAGTGAATGTAACAGTAGTCTACCACAGTGAATGTAACAGTAGCCTACCACAGTGAATGTAACAGTAAACAGTAGCCTACCACAGTGAATGTAACAGTAAACAGTAGCCTACCACAGTGAATGTAACAGTAAACAGTAGTCTACCACAGTGAATGTAACAGTAGCCTACCACAGTGAATGTAACAGTAGCCTACCACAGTGAATGTAACAGTAGCCTACCACAGTGAATGTAACAGTAGCCTACCACAGTGAATGTAACAGTAGTCTACCACAGTGAATGTAACAGTAGCCTACCACAGTGAATGTAACAGTAGCCTACCACAGTGAATGTAACAGTAAACAGTAGCCTACCACAGTGAATGTAACAGTAAACAGTAGTCTACCACAGTGAATGTAGAAGTAAACAGTAGCCTACCACAGTGAATGTAACAGTAAACAGTAGCCTACCACAGTGAATGTAACAGTAAACAGTAGCCTACCACAGTGAATGTAACAGTAGTCTACCACAGTGAATGTAGCAGTAAACAGTAGCCTACCACAGTGAATGTAACAGTAGCCTACCACAGTGAATGTAACAGTAGCCTACCACAGTGAATGTAGCAGTAAACAGTAGCCTACCACAGTGAATGTAACAGTAGCCTACCACAGTGAATGTAGCAGTAGCCTACCACAGTGAATGTAACAGTAAACAGTAGCCTACCACAGTGAATGTAACAGTAGCCTACCACAGTGAATGTAACAGTAGTCTACCACAGTGAATGTAACAGTAAACAGTAGCCTACCACAGTGAATGTAGAAGTAAACAGTAGCCTACCACAGTGAATGTAACAGTAAACAGTAGCCTACCACAGTGAATGTAACAGTAAACAGTAGCCTACCACAGTGAATGTAGAAGTAAACAGTAGCCTACCACAGTGAATGTAGAAGTAAACAGTAGCCTACCACAGTGAATGTAACAGTAGCCTACCACAGTGAATGTAGCAGTAAACAGTAGCCTACCACAGTGAATGTAGAAGTAAACAGTAGCCTACCACAGTGAATGTAGCAGTAGCCTACCACAGTGAATGTAACAGTAGCCTACCACAGTGAATGTAGAAGTAAACAGTAGCCTACCACAGTGAATGTAACAGTAGGCTACCACAGTGAATGTAACAGTAAACAGTAGCCTACCACAGTGAATGTAACAGTAGCCTACCACAGTGAATGTAACAGTAAACAGTAGCCTACCACAGTGAATGTAACAGTAGTCTACCACAGTGAATGTAACAGTAAACAGTAGCCTACCACAGTGAATGTAACAGTAGCCTACCACAGTGAATGTAACAGTAGCCTACCACAGTGAATGTAGAAGTAAACAGTAGCCTACCACAGTGAATGTAACAGTAGCCTACCACAGTGAATGTAACAGTAAACAGTAGCCTACCACAGTGAATGTAGCAGTAGCCTACCACAGTGGATGTAGAAGTAAACAGTAGCCTACCACAGTGAATGTAGCAGTATACAGTAGCCTACCACAGTGAATGTAACAGTAAACAGTAGCCTACCACAGTGAATGTAACAGTAGGCTACCACAGTGAATGTAACAGTAAACAGTAGCCTACCACAGTGAATGTAACAGTAGTCTACCACAGTGAATGTAGCAGTAAACAGTAGCCTACCACAGTGAATGTAACAGTAGCCTACCACAGTGAATGTAACAGTAGCCTACCACAGTGAATGTAGCAGTAAACAGTAGCCTACCACAGTGAATGTAACAGTAGCCTACCACAGTGAATGTAGCAGTAGCCTACCACAGTGAATGTAACAGTAAACAGTAGCCTACCACAGTGAATGTAACAGTAGCCTACCACAGTGAATGTAACAGTAGTCTACCACAGTGAATGTAACAGTAAACAGTAGCCTACCACAGTGAATGTAGAAGTAAACAGTAGCCTACCACAGTGAATGTAGAAGTAAACAGTAGCCTACCACAGTGAATGTAACAGTAAACAGTAGCCTACCACAGTGAATGTAACAGTAAACAGTAGCCTACCACAGTGAATGTAGAAGTAAACAGTAGCCTACCACAGTGAATGTAGAAGTAAACAGTAGCCTACCACAGTGAATGTAACAGTAGCCTACCACAGTGAATGTAGCAGTAGTCTACCACAGTGAATGTAACAGTAGCCTACCACAGTGAATGTAACAGTAGCCTACCACAGTGAATGTAACAGTAAACAGTAGCCTACCACAGTGAATGTAACAGTAAACAGTAGTCTACCACAGTGAATGTAGAAGTAAACAGTAGCCTACCACAGTGAATGTAACAGTAAACAGTAGCCTACCACAGTGAATGTAACAGTAAACAGTAGCCTACCACAGTGAATGTAACAGTAGTCTACCACAGTGAATGTAGCAGTAAACAGTAGCCTACCACAGTGAATGTAACAGTAGCCTACCACAGTGAATGTAACAGTAGCCTACCACAGTGAATGTAGCAGTAAACAGTAGCCTACCACAGTGAATGTAACAGTAGCCTACCACAGTGAATGTAACAGTAGCAGTAGCCTACCACAGTGAATGTAACAGTAAACAGTAGCCTACCACAGTGAATGTAACAGTAGCCTACCACAGTGAATGTAACAGTAGTCTACCACAGTGAATGTAACAGTAAACAGTAGCCTACCACAGTGAATGTAGAAGTAAACAGTAGCCTACCACAGTGAATGTAACAGTAAACAGTAGCCTACCACAGTGAATGTAACAGTAAACAGTAGCCTACCACAGTGAATGTAGAAGTAAACAGTAGCCTACCACAGTGAATGTAGAAGTAAACAGTAGCCTACCACAGTGAATGTAACAGTAGCCTACCACAGTGAATGTAGCAGTAAACAGTAGCCTACCACAGTGAATGTAGAAGTAAACAGTAGCCTACCACAGTGAATGTAGCAGTAGCCTACCACAGTGAATGTAACAGTAGCCTACCACAGTGAATGTAGAAGTAAACAGTAGCCTACCACAGTGAATGTAACAGTAGGCTACCACAGTGAATGTAACAGTAAACAGTAGCCTACCACAGTGAATGTAACAGTAGCCTACCACAGTGAATGTAACAGTAAACAGTAGCCTACCACAGTGAATGTAACAGTAGTCTACCACAGTGAATGTAACAGTAAACAGTAGCCTACCACAGTGAATGTAACAGTAGCCTACCACAGTGAATGTAGAAGTAAACAGTAGCCTACCACAGTGAATGTAACAGTAGCCTACCACAGTGAATGTAACAGTAAACAGTAGCCTACCACAGTGAATGTAGCAGTAGCCTACCACAGTGGATGTAGAAGTAAACAGTAGCCTACCACAGTGAATGTAGCAGTATACAGTAGCCTACCACAGTGAATGTAACAGTAAACAGTAGCCTACCACAGTGAATGTAACAGTAGGCTACCACAGTGAATGTAACAGTAAACAGTAGCCTACCACAGTGAATGTAACAGTAGTCTACCACAGTGAATGTAGCAGTAAACAGTAGCCTACCACAGTGAATGTAACAGTAGCCTACCACAGTGAATGTAACAGTAGCCTACCACAGTGAATGTAGCAGTAAACAGTAGCCTACCACAGTGAATGTAACAGTAGCCTACCACAGTGAATGTAGCAGTAGCCTACCACAGTGAATGTAACAGTAAACAGTAGCCTACCACAGTGAATGTAACAGTAGCCTACCACAGTGAATGTAACAGTAGTCTACCACAGTGAATGTAACAGTAAACAGTAGCCTACCACAGTGAATGTAGAAGTAAACAGTAGCCTACCACAGTGAATGTAGAAGTAAACAGTAGCCTACCACAGTGAATGTAACAGTAAACAGTAGCCTACCACAGTGAATGTAACAGTAAACAGTAGCCTACCACAGTGAATGTAGAAGTAAACAGTAGCCTACCACAGTGAATGTAGAAGTAAACAGTAGCCTACCACAGTGAATGTAACAGTAGCCTACCACAGTGAATGTAGCAGTAGTCTACCACAGTGAATGTAACAGTAGCCTACCACAGTGAATGTAACAGTAGCCTACCACAGTGAATGTAACAG
The DNA here is from genome assembly GCF_034236695.1 of Oncorhynchus nerka. Lineage (NCBI taxonomy): Eukaryota > Metazoa > Chordata > Actinopteri > Salmoniformes > Salmonidae > Oncorhynchus > Oncorhynchus nerka. The sequence goes on from NW_027040447.1 coordinate 182,230, forward strand.
TAAACAGTAGCCTACCACAGTGAATGTAACAGTAAACAGTAGTCTACCACAGTGAATGTAGAAGTAAACAGTAGCCTACCACAGTGAATGTAACAGTAAACAGTAGCCTACCACAGTGAATGTAACAGTAAACAGTAGCCTACCACAGTGAATGTAACAGTAGTCTACCACAGTGAATGTAGCAGTAAACAGTAGCCTACCACAGTGAATGTAACAGTAGCCTACCACATTGAATGTAACAGTAGCCTACCACAGTGAATGTAGCAGTAAACAGTAGCCTACCACAGTGAATGTAACAGTAGCCTACCACAGTGAATGTAGCAGTAGCCTACCACAGTGAATGTAACAGTAAACAGTAGCCTACCACAGTGAATGTAACAGTAGCCTACCACAGTGAATGTAACAGTAGTCTACCACAGTGAATGTAACAGTAAACAGTAGCCTACCACAGTGAATGTAGAAGTAAACAGTAGCCTACCACAGTGAATGTAACAGTAAACAGTAGCCTACCACAGTGAATGTAACAGTAAACAGTAGCCTACCACAGTGAATGTAGAAGTAAACAGTAGCCTACCACAGTGAATGTAGAAGTAAACAGTAGCCTACCACAGTGAATGTAACAGTAGCCTACCACAGTGAATGTAGAAGTAAACAGTAGCCTACCACAGTGAATGTAGCAGTAGCCTACCACAGTGAATGTAACAGTAGCCTACCACAGTGAATGTAGAAGTAAACAGTAGCCTACCACAGTGAATGTAACAGTAGGCTACCACAGTGAATGTAACAGTAAACAGTAGCCTACCACAGTGAATGTAACAGTAGCCTACCACAGTGAATGTAACAGTAAACAGTAGCCTACCACAGTGAATGTAACAGTAGTCTACCACAGTGAATGTAACAGTAAACAGTAGCCTACCACAGTGAATGTAACAGTAGCCTACCACAGTGAATGTAACAGTAGCCTACCACAGTGAATGTAGAAGTAAACAGTAGCCTACCACAGTGAATGTAACAGTAGCCTACCACAGTGAATGTAACAGTAAACAGTAGCCTACCACAGTGAATGTAGCAGTAGCCTACCACAGTGGATGTAGAAGTAAACAGTAGCCTACCACAGTGAATGTAGCAGTATACAGTAGCCTACCACAGTGAATGTAACAGTAAACAGTAGCCTACCACAGTGAATGTAACAGTAGGCTACCACAGTGAATGTAACAGTAAACAGTAGCCTACCACAGTGAATGTAACAGTAGTCTACCACAGTGAATGTAGCAGTAAACAGTAGCCTACCACAGTGAATGTAACAGTAGCCTACCACAGTGAATGTAACAGTAGCCTACCACAGTGAATGTAGCAGTAAACAGTAGCCTACCACAGTGAATGTAACAGTAGCCTACCACAGTGAATGTAACAGTAGTCTACCACAGTGAATGTAACAGTAAACAGTAGCCTACCACAGTGAATGTAGAAGTAAACAGTAGCCTACCACAGTGAATGTAGAAGTAAACAGTAGCCTACCACAGTGAATGTAACAGTAAACAGTAGCCTACCACAGTGAATGTAACAGTAAACAGTAGCCTACCACAGTGAATGTAGAAGTAAACAGTAGCCTACCACAGTGAATGTAGAAGTAAACAGTAGCCTACCACAGTGAATGTAACAGTAGCCTACCACAGTGAATGTAGCAGTAAACAGTAGCCTACCACAGTGAATGTAGAAGTAAACAGTAGCCTACCACAGTGAATGTAGCAGTAGCCTACCACAGTGAATGTAACAGTAGCCTACCACAGTGAATGTAGAAGTAAACAGTAGCCTACCACAGTGAATGTAACAGTAGGCTACCACAGTGAATGTAACAGTAAACAGTAGCCTACCACAGTGAATGTAACAGTAGCCTACCACAGTGAATGTAACAGTAAACAGTAGCCTACCACAGTGAATGTAACAGTAGTCTACCACAGTGAATGTAACAGTAAACAGTAGCCTACCACAGTGAATGTAACAGTAGCCTACCACAGTGAATGTAACAGTAAACAGTAGCCTACCACAGTGAATGTAGCAGTAGCCTACCACAGTGGATGTAGAAGTAAACAGTAGCCTACCACAGTGAATGTAGCAGTATACAGTAGCCTACCACAGTGAATGTAACAGTAAACAGTAGCCTACCACAGTGAATGTAACAGTAGGCTACCACAGTGAATGTAACAGTAAACAGTAGCCTACCACAGTGAATGTAACAGTAGTCTACCACAGTGAATGTAGCAGTAAACAGTAGCCTACCACAGTGAATGTAACAGTAGCCTACCACAGTGAATGTAACAGTAGCCTACCACAGTGAATGTAGCAGTAAACAGTAGCCTACCACAGTGAATGTAACAGTAGCCTACCACAGTGAATGTAGCAGTAGCCTACCACAGTGAATGTAACAGTAAACAGTAGCCTACCACAGTGAATGTAACAGTAGCCTACCACAGTGAATGTAACAGTAGTCTACCACAGTGAATGTAACAGTAAACAGTAGCCTACCACAGTGAATGTAGAAGTAAACAGTAGCCTACCACAGTGAATGTAGAAGTAAACAGTAGCCTACCACAGTGAATGTAACAGTAAACAGTAGCCTACCACAGTGAATGTAACAGTAAACAGTAGCCTACCACAGTGAATGTAGAAGTAAACAGTAGCCTACCACAGTGAATGTAGAAGTAAACAGTAGCCTACCACAGTGAATGTAACAGTAGCCTACCACAGTGAATGTAGCAGTAAACAGTAGCCTACCACAGTGAATGTAGAAGTAAACAGTAGCCTACCACAGTGAATGTAGCAGTAGCCTACCACAGTGAATGTAACAGTAGCCTACCACAGTGAATGTAGAAGTAAACAGTAGCCTACCACAGTGAATGTAACAGTAGGCTACCACAGTGAATGTAACAGTAAACAGTAGCCTACCACAGTGAATGTAACAGTAGCCTACCACAGTGAATGTAACAGTAAACAGTAGCCTACCACAGTGAATGTAACAGTAGTCTACCACAGTGAATGTAACAGTAAACAGTAGCCTACCACAGTGAATGTAACAGTAGCCTACCACAGTGAATGTAACAGTAGCCTACCACAGTGAATGTAGAAGTAAACAGTAGCCTACCACAGTGAATGTAACAGTAGCCTACCACAGTGAATGTAACAGTAAACAGTAGCCTACCACAGTGAATGTAGCAGTAGCCTACCACAGTGGATGTAGAAGTAAACAGTAGCCTACCACAGTGAATGTAGCAGTATACAGTAGCCTACCACAGTGAATGTAACAGTAAACAGTAGCCTACCACAGTGAATGTAACAGTAGGCTACCACAGTGAATGTAACAGTAAACAGTAGTCTACCACAGTGAATGTAACAGTCAACAGTAGCCTACCACAGTGAATGTAACAGTAAACAGTAGCCTACCATTCCACTGGTCATTGACACAGCTGTAGAACTGTAGGAAACTGAGGCAGAGGGCGTAGACCGAGATCAGAGCTATGTACATCTGAAGGGAGGAGAGAGGGAGGAGGAGAGACAGGATGAGTGGGGAAGGAGAGAGGGAGGAGGGGGGAAGGAGAGACGGGAGGAGGAGAGACGGGAGGAGAGAGGGTAATTATAGAGTCAGAGAAAGGAGAGGGGAGGAGGAGAGACGGGAGGAGAGAGGAAGGAGAGAGGGAGGAGGGAGAGACGGGAGGAGAGGGGAAGGAGAGAAGGAGGAGGCGAGACGGGAGGAGGAGAGACGGGAGGAGAGAGGAAGGAGAGGGGAGGAGGAGAGAGGAAGAGGAGAGACGGGAGGAGAGAGGAAGGAGAGAGGGAGGAGGAGAGACGGGAGGAGTGGGGAAGGAGAGAGGGAGGAGGAGAGACGGGAGGAGGGAGGGTATTTATAGAGTCAGAGAAAGGAGAGGGGAGGAGGAGAGACGGGAGGAGAGAGGAAGGAGAGAGGGAGGAGGAGAGACGGGAGGAGAGGGGAAGGAGAGAGGGAGGAGGAGAGACAGGAGGAGAGAGGGTAATTATAGAGTCAGAGAAAGGAGAGGGTAATTATAGAGTCAGAGAAAGGAGAGAGGGAGGAGGAGAGACGGGAGGAGTGGGGAAGGACAGAGTGAGGAGGAGAGACGGGAGGAGGAGAGACGGGAGGAGAGAGGGTAATTATAGAGTCAGAGAAAGGAGAGGGGAGGAGGAGAGACAGGAGGAGTGGGGAAGGAGAGAGGGAGGAGGAGAGACGGGAGGAGAGAGGGTAATTATAGAGTCAGAGAAAGGAGAGGGGAGGAGGAGAGACGGGAGGAGAGAGGGTAATTATAGAGTCAGAGAAAGGAGAGAGGGAGGAAGAGAGACGGGGAGGAGTGGGGAAGGAGAGGAGGAGAGACAGGAGGAGTGGGGAAGGAGAGTGGGAGGAGAAGAGACGGGAGGAGAGGGGAAGGAGAGGGGAGGAAGAGAGACGGGAGGAGTGGGGAAGGAGAGGAGGAGAGACGGGAGGAGAGAGGGTAATTATAGAGTCAGAGAAAGGAGAGGGGAGGAGGAGAGACGGGAGGAGAGAGGAAGGAGAGAGGGAGGAGGAGAGACGGGAGGAGAGGGGAAGGAGAGAGGGAGGAAGAGAGACGGGAGGAGTGGGGAAGGAGAGGAGGAGTGACGGGAGGAGAGAGGGTAATTATAGAGTCAGAGAAAGGAGAGGGATAGAGGTAGGAGGTAAAGAGATGAATGGAGAGGTGGGAGAGAGAGAGGGAACAGGAGAGAGTAGAAAGGGGAAAGTGAGCGTGGTGGGAGAGAGAGAGAGACAGAAAGAGAGGTGGAGAGGAAGAGAGAGAGAGAGAGAGAGAGAGAAAGAGAGAGAAAGAGAGAGACAGAAAGAGTGGAGAGAGAGAGCGAAAGAGAGGTGGAGAGAGAGAGCGAAAGAGAGGTGGAGAGAGAGAGCGAAAGAGAGGTGGAGAGAGAGAGACAGAAAGAGGTGGAGAGAGAGAGACAGAAAGAGAGGTGGAGAGAAAGAGAGAGAGAGAAAGAGAGGTGGAGAGAAAGAGAGAGAGAGACAGAAAGAGAGGTGGAGAGGAAGAGAGAGAGAGAGAGAGAGAGAGAGAGAGAGAGAGAAAGAGAGAGACAGAAAGAGACAGAAAGAGTGGAGAGAGAGAGCGAAAGAGAGGTGGAGAGAGAGAGCGAAAGAGAAGTGGAGAGAGAGAGACAGAAAGAGAGGTGGAGAGAGAGAGACAGAAAGAGAGGTGGAGAGAGAGAGACAGAAAGAGAGGTGGAGAGAAAGAGAGAGAGAGACAGAAAGAGAGGTGGAGAGAGAGAGAGACAGAAAGAGAGGTGGAGAGAAAGAGAGAGAGAGACAGAAAGAGAGGTGGAGAGGAAGAGGGCGAGAGAGAAAACAGTTATTACCCACACAGACGCTGGGATAGATAAACATCACTTGCTGGATATTAATGTAAGCAATAGTCAGTCACCACAGCTCTCAGGATTCCCCCCTACAGGATTCCCCCTACACTGAGGTACGGTAGGACCTGATATAATGAGGTACAGTCAGGAAGGATCCCCCCCTACACTGAGGACCTGACATAATGAGGTACAGTCAGGAAGGATCCCCCTACACTGAGGACCTGACATAATGAGGTACAGTCAGGAAGGATCCCCCTACACTGAGGACCTGAAATAATGAGGTACAGTCAGGAAGGACTCCCCCTACACTGAGGACCTGACATAATGAGGTACAGTCAGGAAGGATCCCCCCTACACTGAGGACCTGACATAATGAGGTACAGTCAGGAAGGACTCCCCCTACACTGAGGACCTGACATAATGAGGTACAGTCAGGAAGGATCCCCCTACACTGAGATATGGTAGGACCTGACATAATGAGGTACAGTCAAGAAGGATTCCCCCTACACTGAGGACCTGACATAATGAGGTACAGTCAGGAAGGATCCCCCCTACACTGAGGTATGGTAGGACCTGACATAATGAGGTACAGTCAGGAAGGATCCCCCTACACTGAGGACCTGACATAATGAGGTACAGTCAGGAAGGATTCCCCCTACACTGAGGTATGGTAGGACCTGACATAATGAGGTACAGTCAGAAAGGATCCCCCCTACACTGAGGACCTGACATAATGAGGTACAGTCAGGAAGGACCCCCCTACACTGAGGTACAGTCAGGAAGGACCCCCCTACACTGAGGTACAGTCAGGAAGGATCCCCCCTACACTGAGGTACAGTCAGGAAGGACCCCCCCTAACACTGAGGACCTGACATAATGAGGTACAGTCAGGAAGGATCCCCCCCTACACTGAGGTACGGTAGGACCTGACATAATGAGGTACAGCCAGGAAGGATCCCCCTACACTGAGGTACAGTCAGGAAGGCTCCCCCCTACAGAGGTACGGTAGGACCTGACATAATGAGGTACAGTCAGGAAGGATCCCCCCTACACTGAGGACCTGACATAATGAGGTACAGTCAGGAAGGATCCCCCCTACACTGAGGTACAGTCAGGAAGGATCCCCCCTACACTGAGGTATGGTAGGACCTGACATAATGAGGTACAGTCAGGAAGGATCCCCCCTACACTGAGGTACGGTGACCTGACATAATGAGGTACAGTGAGGAAGGATCCCCTCTACACTGAGGACCTGACATAATGAGGTACAGTCAGGAAGGATCCCCCCTACACTGAGGACCTGAAATAATGAGATACAGTCAGGAAGGATTCCCCCCTACACTGAGGACCTGACATAATGAGGTACAGAAAGGAAGGATCCCCCCTACACTAAGGACCTGACATAATGAGGTACAGTCAGGAAGGATCCCCCCCTACACTGAGGTATGGTAGGACCTGACATAATGAGGTACAGTCAGGAAGGCTCCCCCCTACACTGAGGTATGGTAGGACCTGACATAATGAGGTACAGTCAGGAAGGATTCCCCCTACACTGAGGTACGGTAGGACCTGACATAATGAGGTACAGTCAGGAAGGATTCCCCCTACACTGAGGTATGGTAGGACCTGACATAATGAGGTACAGTCAGGAAGGCTCCCCCTACACTGAGGTACAGTCAGGAAGGCTCCCCCCCTACACTGAGGACCTGAAATAATGAGGTACAGTCAGGAAGGATCCCCCCTACACTGAGGACCTGAAATAATGAGGTACAGTCAGGAAGGCTCCCCCCCTACACTGATGACCTGACATAATGAGGTACAGTCAGGAAGGATCCCCCTACACTGAGGTACAGTCAGGAAGGATCCCCCTACACTGAGGTATGGTAGAACCTGACATAATGAGGTACAGTCAGGAAGGATCCCCCCCTACACTGAGGACCTGACATAATGAGGTACAGTCAGGAAGGATCCCCCCTACACTGAGGTATGGTAGGACCTGACATAATGAGGTACAGTCAGGAAGGATCCCCCCTACACTGAGGTATGGTAGGACCTGACATAATGAGGTACAGTCAGGAAGGATCCCCCCTACACTTAGGTATGGTAGGACCTGACATAATGAGGTACAGTCAGGAAGGCTCCCCCCTACACTGAGATATGGTAGGACCTGACATAATGAGGTACAGTCAGGAAGGATCCCCCCTACACTGAGATATGGTAGGACCTGACATAATGAGGTACAGTCAGGAAGGATCCCCCCTACACTGAGGTACGGTAGGACCTGACATAATGAGGTACAGTCAGGAAGGCTCCCCCTACAATGAGGTACGGTAGGACGTGACATAATTAGGTACAGTCAGGAAGGATTCCCCCTACACTGAGGACCTGAAATAATGAGGTACAGTCAGGAAGGATACCCCCCCTACACTGAGGTACGGTAGGACCTGACATAATGAGGTACAGTCAGGAAGGATTCCCCCCCCTACACTGAGGTACAGTCAGGAGGGATCCCCCTACACTGAGATATGGTAGAACCTGACATAATGAGGTACAGTCAGGAAGGATTCCCCCTACACTGAGGACCTGACATAATGAGGTACAGTCAGGAAGGATTCCCCCCTACACTGAGGTATGGTAGAACCTGACATAATGAGGTACAGTCAGGAAGGATTCCCCCCCTACACTGAGGACCTGACATAATGAGGTACAGTCAGGAAGGATCCCCCCTACACTGAGGACCTGACATAATGAGGTGCAGTCAGGAAGGATCCCCCCTACACTGAGGTATGGTAGAACCTGACATAATGAGGTACAGTCAGGAAGGACTCCCCCTACACTGAGGTATGGTAGGACCTGACATAATGAGGTACAGTCAGGAAGGATCCCCCCTACACTGAGGTATGGTAGAACCTGACATAATGAGGTACAGTCAGGAAGGATCCCCCTACACTGAGGACCTGACATAATGAGGTACAGTCAGGAAGGACTCCCCCTACACTGAGGACCTGACATAATGAGGTACAGTCAGGAAGGATCCCCCTACACTGAGGACCTGACATAATGAGGTACAGTCAGGAAGGATCCCCCTACACTGAGGACCTGACATAATGAGGTACAGTCAGGAAGGATGCCCCTACACTGAGGACCTGACATAATGAGGTACAGTCAGGAAGGATCCCCCCTACACTGAGGTACAGTCAGGAAGGATCCCCCTACACTGAGGACCTGACATAATGAGGTACAGTCAGGAAGGATCCCCCCTACACTGAGGACCTGACATAATGAGGTACAGTCAGGAAGGATCCCCCCCCTACACTGAGGTGCAGTCAGGAAGGACTCCCCCTACCCTGAGGTACGGTAGGACCTGACATAATGAGGTGCAGTCAGGAAGGATTCCCCTACACTGAGGTACGGTAGGACCTGACATAATGAGGTACAGTCAGGAAGGACTCCCCCTACACTGAGGACCTGACATAATGAGGTACAGTCAGGAAGGCTCCCCCCTACACTGAGGTACGGTAGGACCTGACATAATGAGGTGCAGTCAGGAAGGATTCCCCCTACACTGAGGTACGGTAGGACCTGACATAATGAGGTACAGTCAGGAAGGACTCCCCCTACCCTGAGGACCTGACATAATGAGGTACAGTCAGGAAGGACTCCCCCTACACTGAGGTAGGATCAAAAAATTGTCATTTTAATCCATAGAAACGTGAAGGAGAAGCTCATCGGATGTTGATCTCATTGGGACCAAAGTTCCTTGTTGTTAAGAGACTCTTTCTGCTCTTGCAGTCGCTAACTCCAGAGGCCAACAAGGCAGAGTAGGATAGTCGTATGGTACGACCTGACATAATGAGGTATTGTAGGACTCCCCCTACACTGAGGTACGGTAGGACCTGACAGAAGGTACTTACAGTGAAGAGCACAAAGAAGCGCTGGTTCTTCTCCCCGACACAGTTGTTGACCCAGGGACAGTGGTGGTCCATCTTACGGATACAGCGCTTACAGATACTGCAGGCGAGGAGAGATGGAAAACCTACATTAATTCCTTTGACAAAGACCCTGGAAGAAATGTGTGATTATATGACTGTACAACCTGCAAGGTGACAGACAGGAGCCAATACATGCAGTGACACACATACACAATGTATTAGATGGTAAAGACAAGTTGAACCCCAACTAGAAGGAGTAATGGACATTAACTAGAGAAGCTATTGGCCTAACCAGTGTTAAGACGGTGTGAGCCAGTTGGTTTGTCAGGCTCTTCCCTTACCCGCTGTGCTCTCTGTGTGTGGTGTGTGTGTGTGTGTGTGTGTGTGTGTGTGTGTGTGTGTGTGTGTGTGTGTGTGTAGGTGAACCCTGAATGAGTGTTTTACTATTTTCTACATTGTAGAATAATAGTGAAGACATCAAAACTATGGAATAACATGTATGGAATCATGTGGTAACCAAAAAAAAGTGTAAAACAAGTCAAAGTATATTTTATATTTGAGATTCTTCAAAATAGCCACCCTTTGCACACTTTTTGTATTATCTCAACCAGCCTCACCTGGAATGCTTTTCCAACAGTCTTGAATGAGATCCCACATATGCTGAGCACTTATTGGCTGCTTTTCTTCACTCTGCAGTCCAACTCATCCCAAACCATCTCAATTGGGTTGAGGTCGGGTGATTGTGGAGGCCAGGTCATCTGATGCAGCACTCCATCACTCTCCTTCTTGGTCAAATAGCCCTTACACAGCCTGGAGGTGTGTTGGGTCATTGTGCTGTTGAAAAACAAATTATAATCCCACTATGCGCAAACCAGATGGGATGGTGTATCGCTGTAGAATGCTGTGGTAGCCATGCTGGTTAAGTGTGCCTTGAATTCTAAATAAATCACTGACAGTGTCTCCAGCAAAGCACCCCCACACCATCACACCTCCTCCTCCATGCTTCACGATGGGAACCACACATCCGGAGATCATCCGTTCACCTACTCTGCGTCTCACAAAGTCACATTGGTTGGAACCAAAAATCTCACATCAGACCAAAGGACAGATTTCCACCAGTCTAAATGTCCATTGCTCGTGTTTCTTGGCCCAAGCAAATCTCTTCTTCTTATTGGTGTCCTTTAGTAGTGGTTTCTCTGCAGCAATTCGACCATGAAGGCCTGATTCACACAGTCTCCTCTGAACAGTTGATGTTGAGATGTGTCTGTTATTTGAACTGAAGCATTTATGTGGGCATCAATTTCTGAGGCTGGTAACTCTAATGAACTGATCCTCTGCAGCAGAGGTAACTCTGGGTCTTCCTTTCCTGTGGCGGTCCTCATGAGAGACAGTTAACTCTAATGAACTCATCCTCTACAGCAGAGGGAACTCTGGGTCTTCCTTTCCTGTGGCGGTCCTCATGAGAGACAGTTAACTCTAATGAACTTATCCTCTGCAGCAGAGGTAACTCTGGGTCTTCCTTTCCTGTGGCGGTCCTCATGAGAGACAGGTAACTCTGGGTCTTCCTTTCCTGTGGCGGTCCTCATGAGAGACAGTTAACTCTAATGAACTTATCCTCTACAGCAGAGGTAACTCTGGGTCTTCCTTTCCTGTGGCGGTCCTCATGAGAGACAGGTAACTCTGGGTCTTCCTTTCCTGTGGCGGTCCTCATGAGAGCCAGTTAACTCTAATGAACTTATCCTCTGCAGCAGAGGGAACTCTGGGTCGTCCTTTCCTGTGGCGGTCCTCATGAGAGCCAGTTTCATCATAGCGCTTGATGATTTTTGCAACTGCACTTGAAGAAACTTTAAAAGTTCTTGAAATGTTCCGTATTGACTGACCTTCATGTCTTAAAGTAAGGATGGACTGTCGTTACTCTTTGCTTATTTAAGCTGTTCTGGCCATAATATGGACTTGGTCTTTTATCAAATAGGGCTAACTTCTTCCCTACCTTGTCACAACACAACTGATTGGCTCAAACACACAACTGATTGGCTCAAACACACAACTGATTGGCTCAAACACACAACTGATTGGCTCAAACACACAACTGATTGGCTCAAACGCATTAAGAAGGAAAGAAATTCCACAAATGAACTTTTAACAAGGCACACCTGTTAATTGAAATGCATTCCAGGTGACTACCTCATGAAGCTGGTTGAGAGAATGCCAAGAGTGTGCAAAGCTGTCATCAGGCAAAGGCAAAGGGTGGCTTCTTTGAAGAATCTAAAATCTATTTTGATTTGTTTAACACATTTTTTGGTTACTACATGATTCCATATGTGTTATTTCATAGTTTTGATGTCTTTACTATTATTCTACAATATAGAAAATAGTAAAAATAAAGAAAAACCCTTGAATGAGTAGGTGTTCTAAAACTTTTGACTGGTACTGTAGGCACAAACTGTTTAGTCTGGGAAGCATGCGGACACCTTAAGCCACTGAGTATCCCTCACCTGCAGTACGTATCTATAGATAAATATACCATCTCTGTCATGGTGTCTACCTGCAGTGATGAGCCCTCTGTGGCTTGATGTGATACGTATCTATAGATAAATATACCATCTCTGTCATGGTGTCTACCTGCAGTGATGAGCCCTCTGTGTCTTGATGTGATACGCATCTATAGATATCTATACCATCTCTGTCATGGTGTCTACCTGCAGTGATGAGCCCTCTGTGTCTTGATGTGATACGTCTCTATAGATATCTATACCATCTCTGTCATGGTGTCTACCTGCAGTGATGAGCCCTCTGTGGCTTGATGTGATACGTATCTATAGATATCTATACCATCTCTGTCATGGTGTCTACCTGCAGTGATGGGCCCTCTGTGGCTTGATGCTGCAACACTTGGGACATTTATAGATGACCTCTCCAGGTTTCAGCTGCAGACTGTCCATGTACTCTTTGGTGGCGTTGCCCTTAGGAACCGCCCCCTGACGGGAGGGGTCAGACCAACATCAGAACACGACGGACACAAACAGGCTTCAGAGACTCTTCAATGTCCTGTCTATTCTATACATGAAACAACCTAGTCTTTACCCTGAGGAAACATCAATCTATATAGTCTTTACCCTGAGGAAACATCAATCTATATAGTCTTTACCCTGAGGAGAGGAAACATCAATCTATATAGTCTTTACCCTGAGGAAACATCAATCTATATAGTCTTTACCCTGAGGAGAGGAAACATCAATCTATATAGTCTTTACCCTGAGGAAACATCAATCTATATAGTCTTTACCCTGAGGAAACATCAATCTATATAGTCTTTACCCTGAGGAAACATCAATCTATATAGTCTTTACCCTGAGGAGAGGAAACATCAATCTATATAGTCTTTACCCTGAGGAAACATCAATCTATATAGTCTTTACCCTGAGGAAACATCAATCTATATAGTCTTTACCCTGAGGAAACATCAATCTATATAGTCTTTACCCTGAGGAAACATCAATCTATATAGTCTTTACCCTGAGGAAACATCAATCTATATAGTCTTTACCCTGAGGAAACATCAATCTATATAGTCTTTACCCTGAGGAAACATCAATCTATATAGTCTTTACCCTGAGGAAACATCAATCTATATAGTCTTTACCCTGAGGAGAGGAAACATCAATCTATATAGTCTTTACCCTGAGGAAACATCAATCTATAGATTCAGTCAGTCAGTCCCTACAGCACTAGTCAGCCAGTCAGTCAGTCCCTACAGCACTAGTCAGTCAGTCAGTCCCTACAGCACTAGTCAGTCAGTCAGTCCCTACAGCACTAGTCTGTCAGTCAGTCAGTCAGTCAGTCAGTCAGTCAGTCCCTACAGCACTAGTCAGTCAGTCAGTCCCTACAGCACTAGTCAGTCAGTCAGTCAGTCCCTACAGCACTAGTCAGCCAGTCAGTCAGTCCCTACAGCACTAGTCAGTCAGTCAGTCAGTCAGTCCCTACAGCACTAGTCAGTCAGTCAGTCCCTACAGCACTAGTCAGTCAGTCAGTCCCTACAGCACTAGTCAGTCAGTCAGTCAGTCAGCCAGCCAGCCAGTCAGTTAGCCTCCTCACCCTGCCAGGAGACAGTCTCCTTCTCCCAGAGAGAGTCAGTCCATGTCCTCCCTCCTCACCCTGCCAGGAGACAGTCTCCTTCTCCCAGAGAGTCAGTCCCTGTCGTCCCTCCTCACCCTGCCAGGAGGTCTCCTTCTCCCAGAGAGTCAGTCCCTGTCGTCCCTCCTCACCCTGCCAGGAGACAGTCTCCTTCTCCCAGAGAGAGTCAGTCCCTGTCGTCCCTCCTCAACCTGCCAGGAGACAGTCTCCTTCTCCCAGAGAGCAGGGAGAGTCACCCCCCCGTCCTCACAGAGACAGACGTCTCATCGTTCTGAGGTGCGATGCCAGGGCCATGACAGCCAGGAAGTTGACAACCGCTCCAATGACCAGAGCCTCCCACCGCCTGGTCTCTCTCTCTCCTCCCACCGCCTGGTCTCTCTCTCTCTCCTTCCTCCCACCGCCTGGTCTCTCTCTCTCCTCCCACCGCCTGGTCTCTCTCTCTCTCCTCCCACCGCCTGGTCTCTCTCTCTCTCCTCCCACCGCCTGGTCTCTCTCTCTCTCCTCCCACCGCCTGGTCTCTCTCTCTCCTCCCACCGCCTGGTCTCTCTCTCCTTCCTCCCACCGCCTGGTCTCTCTCTCCTTCCTCCCACCGCCTGTTCTCTCTCTTCCTCCCACCGCCTGGTCTCTCTCTCTCTCCTTCCTCCCACCGCCTGGTCTCTCTCTCCTCCCACCGCGTGGTCTCTCTCTCTCCTCCCACCGCGTGGTCTCTCTCTCCTCCCACCGCCTGGTCTCTCTCTCTCCTTCCTCCCACCGCCTGGTCTCTCTCTCCTTCCTCCCACCGCATGGTCTCTCTCTCTCTCCTTCCTCCCACCGCCTGGTCTCTCTCTCCTTCCTCCCACCGCCTGGTCTCTCTCTCCTTCCTCCCACCGCCTGGTCTCTCTTTCTCCTTCCTCCCACCGCCTGGTCTCTCTCTCTCTCTCCTCCCACCGCCTGGTCTCTCTCTCCTTCCTCCCACTGCCTGGTCTCTCTCTCCTTCCTCCCACCGCCTGGTTTCTCTCTCCTCTCACCGCCTGGTCTCTCTCTCTCTCCTTCCTCCCGACGCGTTGCCTCTCTCTCTCTCTCCTCCCACCGCCTGGTCTCTCTCTCTCTCCTCCCACCGTCTGGTCTCTCCTTCCCCTCCCCCTGTCTGGTCTCTCCTTCCTCCCCCTGTCTGGTCTCTCCTTCCTCCCCCTGTCTTGTCTCTCCTTCCTCCCCCTGTCTCGTCTCTCCTTCCTCCCCCCTGTCTTGTCTCTCCTTCCTCCCCCCCCGGTCTTGTCTCTCCCTCCTTCCTCCCCGGTCTTGTCTCTCCTTCCTCCCCCGGTCTTGTCTCTCCTTCCTCCCCCCATGGTCTTGTCTCTCCTTCCTCCCCCCATGGTCTTGTCTCTCCTTCCTCCCCCTGTCTGGTCTCTCCTTCCTCCCCCTGTCTGGTCTCTCCTTCCTCCCCCTGTCTGGTCTCTCCTTCCTCCCCCGTCTTGTCTCTCATCCCTCCCGCCCGTCTTGTCTCTCCTTCCTCCCCATGGTCTTGTCTCTCCTCCCTCCCCCCTGTCTTGTCTCTCCTCCCTCCCCATGGTCTTGTCTCTCCTTCCTCCCCATGGTCTTGTCTCTCCTTCCTCCCCATGGTCTTGTCTCTCCTTCCTCCCCATGGTCTTGTCTCTCCTTCCTCCCCATGGTCTTGTCTCTCCTCCCTCCCCCCGTCTTGTCTCTCCTTCCTCCCCCGGTCTTGTCTCTCCTTCCTCCCCATGGTCTTGTCTCTCCTTCCCCCCTGTCTGGTCTCTCCTTCCTCCCCCTGTCTTGTCTCTCCTTCCTCCCCATGGTCTTGTCTCTCCTTCCTCCCCATGGTCTTGTCTCTCCTTCCTCCCCATGGTCTTGTCTCTCCTTCCTCCCCATGGTCTTGTCTCTCCTTCCTCCCCATGGTCTTGTCTCTCCTTCCTCCCCATGGTCTTGTCTCTCCTTCCTCCCCATGGTCTTGTCTCTCCTTCCTCCCCATGGTCTTGTCTCTCCTTCCTCCCCATGGTCTTGTCTCTCCTTCCTCCCCATGGTCTTGTCTCTCCTTCCTCCCCATGGTCTTGTCTCTCCTTCCTCCCCCGTCTGGTCTCTCCTTCCTCCCCGTCTGGTCTCTCCTTCCTCCCCCTGTCTTGTCTCTCCTTCCTCCCCCTGTCCCGTCTCTACTTCCCTCCCCCTGTCCGGTCTCTCCTTCCTCCCCCTGTCCGGTCTCTCCTTCCTCCCCCGTCTGGTCTCTCCTTCCTCCCCGTCTGGTCTCTCCTTCCTCCCCCTGTCCCGTCTCTCCTTCCTCCCCCTGTCCCGTCTCTCCTTCCTCCCCTGTCCCGTCTCTCCTTCCTCCCCCTGTCCCGTCTCTCCTTCCTCCCCCTGTCCCGTCTCTCCTTCCTCCCCCATCTTGTCTCTCCTTCCTCCCCCCTGTCCCGTCTCTCCTTCCTCCCCCTGTCCCGTCTCTCTCCTTCCTCCCCCATCTTGTCTCTCCTTCCTCCCCCTGTCCCGTCTCTACTTCCCCCTGTCCGGTCTCTCCTTCCTCCCCGTCTGGTCTCTCCTTCCTCCCCCGTCTGGTCTCTCCTTCCTCCCCAGTCTTGTCTCTCCTTCCTCCCCCTGTCCCGTCTCTCCTTCCTCCCCCCTGTCCCGTCTCTCCTTCCTCCCCCTGTCCCGTCTCTCCTTCCTCCCCCCTGTCCTGTCTCTCCTTCCTCCCCCATCTAGTCTCTCCTTCCTCCCCCCTGTCCCGTCTCTCCTTCCTCCCCCTGTCCGTCTCTCCTTCCTCCCCCTGTCCCGTCTCTCCTTCCTCCCCCTTGTCCCGTCTCTCCTTCCTCCCCCTGTCCCGTCTCTCCTTCCTCCCCCATCCTGTCTCTCCTTCCTCCCCCCTGTCCCGTCTCTCCTTCCTCCCCCTGTCCCGTCTCTCCTTCCTCCCCCTGTCCCGTCTCTCCTTCCTCCCCCTTGTCCCGTCTCTCCTTCCTCCCCCTTGTCCGTCTCTCCTTCCTCCCCCTGTCCCGTCTCTCCTTCCTCCCCCATCCTGTCTCTCCTTCCTCCCCCCGTCCTGTCTCTCCTTCCTCCCCGTCCCGTCTCTCCTTCCTCCCCGTCCTGTCTCTCCTTCCTCCCCCTGTCCCGTCTCTCCTTCCTCCCCCTGTCCCGTCTCTCCTTCCTCCCCCTGTCCCGTCTCTCCTTCCTCCCCCATCCTGTCTCTCCTTCCTCCCCCGTCCTGTCTCTCCTTCCTCCCCCCGTCCTGTCTCTCCTTCCTCCCCGTCTTGTCTCTCCTTCCTCCCCGTCCCGTCTCTCCTTCCTCCCCGTCCTGTCTCTCCTTCCTCCCCGTCCTGTCTCTCCTTCCTCCCCCTGTCCCGTCTCTCCTTCCTCCCCCTGTCCCGTCTCTCCTTCCTCCCCGTCCCGTCTCTCCTTCCTCCCCCTGTCTTGTCTCCCCTTCCTCCCCCCTGTCTTGTCTCCCCTTCCTCCCCCTGTCTTGTCTCCCCTTCCTCCCCCTATCTTGTCTCTCCTTCCTTCCTCCCCTGTCTTGTCTCTCCTTCCGTCTGCTCCCTCCCCACCCCTCAACTTCTCACCGGGTCTGACAGCATGGCCCGTAGATGCGAGGCCAGCGCCATGACGACCAGGAAGTTAAACAGCGCTCCGTTGATCACGGAGTACCACAAGCTCTTGTTTGGCAGCAGCATCACCAGATTGACCACAAAGTCAGCGTAGAGGACCAACAACCAGGTCACCACACCACAGACTATACCACAGCTGTCCTGGATAAACCACAGGCCGTCCTGGTCAGCCGGAGGACACAGAGGACCTGCCCCAGCCTCAGGGTCATCGTCAGCTGACAGCAGGGGTTGGTGCTGCTCTGTGTCACGCTGCCGGTGGCCTGAAGACTGCATCCTGCACTGGAAGGAAGGAGAGGACAGAGATGGAGAGAAAAGGCATCAGAAATAGTCATTTACCAAAAGTCTATTTCACAGCTCCACAAAATAGTGTTCCACCCTTGCTGTGCTGTCAAGTCCATTAACGACAGGACCACAGGCAAACTATTGGACTTTATTTGGACTGAATGTGGTAGAATCTTTGAATAAATCCTTCTGAAGCTTCTCTCGGTCTCCCCTAAAACATCAGTCATACACCCAGAGGTGAGTCAACCTTGAACTCTCAACTCCCAAAGCACAAGGCCCAGTTAGAGCCCTGCTGCCTGGTTCTGCTGACCAGCGCCTGCTTACTGCCTGGTTCTGCTGACCAGCGCCTGCTTACTGCCTGGTTCTGCTGACCAGCGCCTGCTTACTGCCTGGTTCGACTGACCAGCGCCTGCTTACTGTCTGCTGCCTGGTTCCACTGACCAGCACCTGCTGCCTGGTTCCACTGACCAGCGCCTGCTTACTGTCTGCTGCCTGGTTCCACTGACCAGCACCTGCTTACTGCCTGCTGCCTGGTTCCACTGACCAGCGCCTGCTTACTGCCTGGTTCCACTGACCAGCGCCTGCTGCCTGGTTCCACTGACCAGCACCTGCTTACTGTCTGCTGCCTGGTTCCAATGACCAGCACCTGCTTACTGCCTGCTGCCTGGTTCTGCTGACCAGCACCTGCTTACTGTCTGCTGCCTGGTTCCACTGACCAGCACCTGCTTACTGTCTGCTGCCTGGTTCCACTGACCAGCGCCTGCTTACTGTCTGCTGCCTGGTTCCACTGACCAGCACCTGCTTACTGTCTGCTGCCTGCTCCACTGACCAGCACCTGCTTACTGCCTGCTGCCTGGTTCTGCTGACCAGCGCCTGCTTACTGTCTGCTGCCTGGTTCCACTGACCAGCACCTGCTGCCTGGTTCCACTGACCAGCACCTGCTGCCTGGTTCCACTGACCAGCGCCTGCTTACTGTCTGCTGCCTGGTTCCACTGACCAGCACCTGCTTACTGCCTGGTTCCACTGACCAGCGCCTGCTTACTGTCTGCTGCCTGGTTCCACTGACCAGAACCTGCTTACTGTCTGCTGCCTGGTTCCACTGACCAGAACCTGCTTACTGTCTGCTGCCTGGTTCCACTGACCAGCACCTGCTTACTGTCTGCTGCCTGGTTCCACTGACCAGCACCTGCTTACTGTCTGCTGCCTGGTTCCACTGACCAGCGCCTGCTTACTGTCTGCTGCCTGGTTCCACTGACCAGCGCCTGCTTACTGTCTGCTGCCTGGTTCCACTGACCAGCACCTGCTTACTGCCTGCTGCCTGGTTCCACTGACCAGCGCCTGCTTACTGCCTGGTTCGACTGACCAGCGCCTGCTTACTGTCTGCTGCCTGGTTCCACTGACCAGCACCTGCTGCCTGGTTCCACTGACCAGCGCCTGCTTACTGTCTGCTGCCTGGTTCCACTGACCAGCACCTGCTTACTGCCTGCTGCCTGGTTCCACTGACCAGCGCCTGCTTACTGCCTGGTTCCACTGACCAGCGCCTGCTTACTGTCTGCTGCCTGGTTCCACTGACCAGCACCTGCTGCCTGGTTCCACTGACCAGCGCCTGCTTACTGTCTGCTGCCTGGTTCCACTGACCAGCGCCTGCTTACTGTCTGCTGCCTGGTTCCGCTGACCAGCGCCTGCTTACTGTCTGCTGCCTGGTTCTGCTGACCAGCGCCTGCTGCCTGGTTCCACTGACCAGCGCCTGCTTACTGCCTGGTTCCACTGACCAGCGCCTGCTTGCTGCCTGGTTCCACTGACCAGCACCTGCTTACTGTCTGCTGCCTGGTTCCACTGACCAGCACCTGCTTACTGTCTGCTGCCTGGTTCCACTGACCAGCGCCTGCTTACTGTCTGCTGCCTGGTTCCACTGACCAGCGCCTGCTTACTGTCTGCTGCCTGGTTCCACTGACCAGCACCTGCTTACTGCCTGCTGCCTGGTTCCACTGACCAGCGCCTGC
This sequence comes from Oncorhynchus nerka, assembly GCF_034236695.1. Taxonomy (NCBI): domain Eukaryota; kingdom Metazoa; phylum Chordata; class Actinopteri; order Salmoniformes; family Salmonidae; genus Oncorhynchus; species Oncorhynchus nerka. The sequence goes on from NW_027040447.1 coordinate 201,541, forward strand.
TTACTGCCTGGTTCGACTGACCAGCGCCTGCTTACTGTCTGCTGCCTGGTTCCACTGACCAGCACCTGCTGCCTGGTTCCACTGACCAGCGCCTGCTTACTGTCTGCTGCCTGGTTCCACTGACCAGCACCTGCTTACTGCCTGCTGCCTGGTTCCACTGACCAGCGCCTGCTTACTGCCTGGTTCCACTGACCAGCGCCTGCTTACTGTCTGCTGCCTGGTTCCACTGACCAGCACCTGCTGCCTGGTTCCACTGACCAGCGCCTGCTTACTGTCTGCTGCCTGGTTCCACTGACCAGCGCCTGCTTACTGTCTGCTGCCTGGTTCCGCTGACCAGCGCCTGCTTACTGTCTGCTGCCTGGTTCTGCTGACCAGCGCCTGCTGCCTGGTTCCACTGACCAGCGCCTGCTTACTGCCTGGTTCCACTGACCAGCGCCTGCTTACTGCCTGGTTCTGCTGACCAGCACCTGCTGCCTGGTTCTGCTGACCACCGCCTGCTGCCTGGTTCTGCTGACCAGCGCCTGCTGCCTGGTTCTGCTGACCAGCGCCTGCTTACTGTCTGCTGCCTGGTTCCACTGACCAGCGCCTGCTGCCTGGTTCCACTGACCAGCACCTGCTTACTGTCTGCTGCCTGGTTCCACTGACCAGCGCCTGCTTACTGTCTGCTGCCTGGTTCCACTGACCAGCGCCTGCTGCCTGGTTCCACTGACCAGCACCTGCTTACTGTCTGCTGCCTGGTTCCACTGACCAGCGCCTGCTTACTGTCTGCTGCCTGGTTCCACTGACCAGCACCTGCTTACTGTCTGCTGCCTGGTTCCACTGACCAGCACCTGCTTACTGTCTGCTGCCTGGTTCCACTGACCAGCGCCTGCTTACTGTCTGCTGCCTGGTTCCACTGACCAGCGCCTGCTTACTGTCTGCTGCCTGGTTCCACTGACCAGCGCCTGCTGCCTGGTTCTGCTGACCAGCGCCTGCTTACTGTCTAATGCCTGGTTCCACTGACCAGCACCTGCTTACTGTCTGCTGCCTGGTTCCACTGACCAGCGCCTGCTGCCTGGTTCCACTGACCAGCGCCTGCTTACTGCCTGCTGCCTGGTTCCACTGACCAGCGCCTGCTGCCTGGTTCTGCTGACCAGCGCCTGCTGCCTGGTTCCACTGACCAGCGCCTGCTTACTGCCTGCTGCCTGGTTCTGCTGACCAGCGACTGCTTACTGCCTGCTGCCTGGTTCCGCTGACCAGCGCCTGCTTACTGTCTGCTGCCTGGTTCCACTGACCAGCGCCTGCTGCCTGGTTCCACTGACCAGCGCCTGCTTACTGCCTGCTGCCTGGTTCCACTGACCAGCGCCTGCTTACTGCCTGCTGCCTGGTTTACATTTACATTACATTTAAGTCATTTAGCAGACGCTCTTATCCAGAGCGACTTACAAATTGGTGCTTTCACCTTATGTCAGTTCCACTGACCAGCGCCTGCTGCCTGGTTCTGCTGACCAGCGCCTGCTTACTGTCTAATGCCTGGTTCCACTGACCAGCACCTGCTTACTGTCTGCTGCCTGGTTCCACTGACCAGCGCCTGCTTACTGCTTACTGCCTGGTTCCACTGACCAGCGCCTGCTGCCTGGATCCACTGACCAGCGCCTGCTGCCTGGTTCTGCTGACCAGCGCCTGCTGCCTGGTTCTGCTGACCAGCGCCTGCTGCCTGGTTCCACTGACCAGCGCCTGCTTACTGCCTGCTGCCTGCTTCCACTGACCAGCGCCTGCTGCCTGGTTCTGCTGACCAGCGCCTGCTGCCTGGTTCTGCTGACCAGCGCCTGCTGCCTGGTTCCACTGACCAGCACCTGCTTACTGCCTGCTGCCTGGTTCCACTGACCAGCGCCTGCTTACTGCCTGCTGCCTGCTTCCACTGACCAGCGCCTGCTGCCTGGTTCTGCTGACCAGCGCCTGCTGCCTGGTTCTGCTGACCAGCGCCTGCTGCCTGGTTCCGCTGACCAGCACCTGCTTACTGCCTGCTGCCTGGTTCTGCTGACCAGCGACTGCTTACTGCCTGCTGCCTGGTTCCGCTGACCAGCGCCTGCTTACTGTCTGCTGCCTGGTTCCACTGACCAGCGCCTGCTGCCTGGTTCCACTGACCAGCACCTGCTTACTGTCTGCTGCCTGGTTCCACTGACCAGTGCCTGCTTACTGCCTGCTGCCTGGTTCCACTGACCAGCACCTGCTTACTGCCTGCTGCCTGGTTCTGCTGACCAGCGACTGCTTACTGCCTGCTGCCTGGTTCTGCTGACCAGCGACTGCTTACTGCCTGCTGCCTGGTTCCGCTGACCAGCGCCTGCTTACTGTCTGCTGCCTGGTTCCACTGACCAGCGCCTGCTGCCTGGTTCCACTGACCAGCACCTGCTTACTGTCTGCTGCCTGGTTCCACTGACCAGCGCCTGCTTACTGTCTGCTGCCTGGTTCCACTGACCAGCGCCTGCTTACTGTCTGCTGCCTGGTTCCACTGACCAGCACCTGCTTACTGTCTGCTGCCTGGTTCCACTGACCAGCGCCTGCTTACTGTCTGCTGCCTGGTTCCACTGACCAGCGCCTGCTTACTGTCTGCTGCCTGGTTCCACTGACCAGCGCCTGCTTACTGCTTGCTGCCTGGTTCCACTGACCAGCGCCTGCTTACTGTCTGCTGCATGGTTCCACTGACCAGCGCCTGCTTACTGCCTGCTGCCTGGTTCTGCTGACCAGCGCCTGCTGCCTGGTTCCACTGACCAGCGCCTGCTTACTGCCTGCTGCCTGGTTCTGCTGACCAGCGCCTGCTGCCTGGTTCCACTGACCAGCGCATGCTTACTGTCTGCTGCCTGGTTCCACTGACCAGCACCTGCTGCCTGGTTCCACTGACCAGCACCTGCTTACTGTCTGCTGCCTGGTTCTGCTGACCAGCACCTGCTTACTGTCTGCTGCCTGGTTCTGCTGACCAGCACCTGCTGCCTGGTTCCGCTGACCAGCACCTGCTTACTGTCTGCTGCCTGGTTCTGCTGACCAGCACCTGCTGCCTGGTTCCACTGACCAGCACCTGCTGTCTGGTTCCACTGACCAGCACCTGCTGTCTGGTTCCACTGACCAGCACCTGCTGCCTGGTTCTGCTGACCAGCACCTGCTGCCTGGTTCCGCTGACCAGCACCTGCTGCCTGGTTCCACTGACCAGCACCTGCTGCCTGGTTCTGCTGACCAGCGCCTGCTTACTGTCTAATGCCTGGTTCCACTGACCAGCACCTGCTTACTGTCTGCTGCCTGGTTCCACTGACCAGCGCCTGCTTACTGCTTACTGCCTGGTTCACTGACCAGCGCCTGCTGCCTGATCACTGACCAGCGCCTGCTGCCTGGTTCTGCTGACCAGCGCCTGCTGCCTGGTTCTGCTGACCAGCGCCTGCTGCCTGGTTCCACTGACCAGCGCCTGCTTACTGCCTGCTGCCTGCTTCCACTGACCAGCGCCTGCTGCCTGGTTCTGCTGACCAGCGCCTGCTGCCTGGTTCTGCTGACCAGCGCCTGCTGCCTGGTTCCACTGACCAGCACCTGCTTACTGCCTGCTGCCTGGTTCCACTGACCAGCGCCTGCTTACTGCCTGCTGCCTGCTTCCACTGACCAGCGCCTGCTGCCTGGTTCTGCTGACCAGCGCCTGCTGCCTGGTTCCGCTGACCAGCACCTGCTTACTGCCTGCTGCCTGGTTCTGCTGACCAGCGACTGCTTACTGCCTGCTGCCTGGTTCCGCTGACCAGCGCCTGCTTACTGTCTGCTGCCTGGTTCCACTGACCAGCGCCTGCTGCCTGGTTCCACTGACCAGCACCTGCTTACTGTCTGCTGCCTGGTTCCACTGACCAGTGCCTGCTTACTGCCTGCTGCCTGGTTCCACTGACCAGCACCTGCTTACTGCCTGCTGCCTGGTTCTGCTGACCAGCGACTGCTTACTGGCTGCTGCCTGGTTCTGCTGACCAGCGACTGCTTACTGCCTGCTGCCTGGTTCCGCTGACCAGCGCCTGCTTACTGTCTGCTGCCTGGTTCCACTGACCAGCGCCTGCTGCCTGGTTCCACTGACCAGCACCTGCTTACTGTCTGCTGCCTGGTTCCACTGACCAGCGCCTGCTTACTGTCTGCTGCCTGGTTCCACTGACCAGCGCCTGCTTACTGTCTGCTGCCTGGTTCCACTGACCAGCACCTGCTTACTGTCTGCTGCCTGGTTCCACTGACCAGCGCCTGCTTACTGTCTGCTGCCTGGTTCCACTGACCAGCGCCTGCTTACTGTCTGCTGCCTGGTTCCACTGACCAGCGCCTGCTTACTGCTTGCTGCCTGGTTCCACTGACCAGCGCCTGCTTACTGCCTGCTGCCTGCTTCCACTGACCAGCGCCTGCTTACTGCCTGCTGCCTGGTTCTGCTGACCAGCGCCTGCTGCCTGGTTCCGCTGACCAGCGCCTGCTTACTGCCTGCTGCCTGGTTCTGCTGACCAGCGCCTGCTGCCTGGTTCCACTGACCAGCGCATGCTTACTGTCTGCTGCCTGGTTCCACTGACCAGCACCTGCTGCCTGGTTCCACTGACCAGCACCTGCTTACTGTCTGCTGCCTGGTTCTGCTGACCAGCACCTGCTTACTGTCTGCTGCCTGGTTCTGCTGACCAGCACCTGCTGCCTGGTTCCACTGACCAGCACCTGCTGCCTGGTTCCGCTGACCAGCACCTGCTTACTGTCTGCTGCCTGGTTCTGCTGACCAGCACCTGCTGCCTGGTTCCACTGACCAGCACCTGCTGTCTGGTTCCACTGACCAGCACCTGCTGTCTGGTTCCACTGACCAGCACCTGCTGCCTGGTTCTGCTGACCAGCACCTGCTGCCTGGTTCCGCTGACCAGCACCTGCTGCCTGGTTCCACTGACCAGCACCTGCTGCCTGGTTCTGCTGACCAGCGCCTGCTTACTGCCTGCTGCCTGGTTCTGCTGACCAGCGCCTGCTGCCTGGTTCCACTGACCAGCGCCTGCTTACTGTCTGCTGCCTGGTTCCACTGACCAGCGCCTGCTTACTGCCTGCTGCCTGGTTCCACTGACCAGCACCTGCTGCCTGGTTCCACTGACCAGCACCTGCTTACTGTCTGCTGCCTGGTTCTGCTGACCAGCACCTGCTTACTGTCTGCTGCCTGGTTCTGCTGACCAGCACCTGCTGCCTGGTTCCACTGACCAGCACCTGCTTACTGTCTGCTGCCTGGTTCTGCTGACCAGCACCTGCTTACTGTCTGCTGCCTGGTTCCACTGACCAGCACCTGCTGCCTGGTTCCGCTGACCAGCACCTGCTTACTGTCTGCTGCCTGGTTCTGCTGACCAGCACCTGCTGCCTGGTTCCGCTGACCAGCACCTGCTGCCTGGTTCCACTGACCAGCACCTGCTGCCTGGTTCCACTGACCAGCACCTGCTGCCTGGTTCTGCTGACCAGCACCTGCTGCCTGGTTCTGCTGACCAGCACCTGCTGCCTGCTTACTGTCTGGTTCCACTGACCAGCGCCTGCTGCCTGGTTCCACTGACCAGCACCTGCTGCCTGGTTCCACTGACCAGCGCCTGCTGCCTGGTTCCACTGACCAGCTGCCTGGTTCCACTGACCAGCTGCCTGGTTCCACTGACCAGCTGCCTGGTTCCACTGACCAGCGCCTGCTTACTGTCTGCTGCCTGGTTCCACTGACCAGCGCCTGCTTACTGTCTGCTGCCTGGTTCCACTGACCAGCGCCTGCTGCCTGGTTCCACTGACCAGCGCCTGCTGCCTGGTTCCACTGACCAGCGCCTGCTGCCTGGTTCCACTGACCAGCGCCTGCTGCCTGGTTCCACTGACCAGCCCCTGCTGCCTGGTTCCACTGACCAGCGCCTGCTGCCTGGTTCCACTGACCAGCACCTGCTGCCTGGTTCCACTGACCAGCGCCTGCTGCCTGGTTCCACTGACCAGCGCCTGCTGCCTGGTTCAACTGACCAGCGCCTGCTGCCTGGTTCAACTGACCAGCGCCTGCTGCCTGGTTCAACTGACCAGCGCCTGCTGCCTGGTTCCACTGACCAGCGCCTGCTGCCTGGTTCCACTGACCAGCGCCTGCTGCCTGGTTCCACTGACCAGCGCCTGCTGCCTGGTTCCACTGACCAGCGCCTGCTTACTGTCTGCTGCCTGGTTCCACTGACCAGCGCCTGCTGCCTGGTTCCACTGACCAGCACCTGCTTACTGTCTGCTGCCTGGTTCTGCTGACCAGCACCTGCTTACTGTCTGCTGCCTGGTTCCACTGACCAGCGCCTGCTGCCTGGTTCCACTGACCAGCACCTGCTTACTGTCTGCTGCCTGGTTCTGCTGACCAGAACCTGCTTACTGTCTGTTGCCTGGTTCCGCTGACCAGCACCTGTTGCCTGGTTCTGCTGACCAGCACCTGCTGCCTGGTTCCACTGACCAGCACCTGCTTACTGTCTGCTGCCTGGTTCCACTGACCACCACCGCCTGCTGCCTGGTTCCACTGACCAGCGCCTGCTTACTGCCTGGTTCCGCTGACCAGCACCTGCTTACTGTCTGCTGCCTGGTTCCACTGACCAGCACCTGCTGCCTGGTTCCACTGACCAGCACCTGCTTACTGTCTGCTGCCTGGTTCCACTGACCAGCGCCTGCTTACTGTCTGCTGCCTGGTTCCACTGACCAGCGCCTGCTTACTGTCTGCTGCCTGGTTCCACTGACCAGCGCCTGCTTACTGCTTGGTTCCACTGACCAGCGCCTGCTTACTGCCTGGTTCCGCTGACCAGCACCTGCTTACTGTCTGCTGCCTGGTTCCACTGACCAGCACCTGCTGCCTGGTTCCACTGACCAGCACCTGCTTACTGTCTGCTGCCTGGTTCCACTGACCAGCGCCTGCTTACTGCCTGGTTCTGCTGACCAGCACCTGCTTACTGTCTGCTGCCTGGTTCCACTGACCAGCACCTGCTGCCTGGTTCTGCTGACCAGCGCCTGCTTACTGTCTGCTGCCTGGTTCCACTGACCAGCGCCTGCTTACTGCCTGGTTCTGCTGACCAGCACCTGCTTACTGTCTGCTGCCTGGTTCCACTGACCAGCACCTGCTGCCTGGTTCTGCTGACCAGCACCTGCTTACTGCCTGACAGTAAGGGTCATCGCATTATGTCCATCAGTCTAGAGGCTATAAAGCATTATGTCCATCAGTCTAGAGGCTATAAAGCATTATGTCCATCAGTCTAGAGGCTATAAAGCATTATGTGCATCAGTCTAGAGGCTATAAGGCATTATGTCCATCAGTCTAGAGGCTATAAAGCATTATGTCCATCAGTCTAGAGGCTATAAAGCATTATGTCCATCAGTCTAGAGGCTATAAAGCATTATGTCCATCAGTCTAGAGGCTATAAAGCATTATGTCCATCAGTGTAGAGGCTATAAAGCATTATGTCCATCAGTGTTGAGGCTATAAAGCATTATGTCCATCAGTCTAGAGGCTATAAAGCATTATGTCCATCAGTCTAGAGGCTATAAAGCATTATGTCCATCAGTCTAGAGGCTATAAAGCATTATGTCCAGTGTAGAGGCTATAAAGCATTATGTCCATCAGTCTAGAGGCTATAAAGCATTATGTCCATCAGTTCCCAGCCCTACTGCCTTCCTCTCCCTGTATCCTTCCACCCCAGTCTCTTGTGGACCACAGCTCTGTGCGTCTGTCTCCTGTCTAAATGGGTCAGACTGTGGAACAGTCCCTGAACAACCAGCCAGCCAGGAGACCCAGCTTCTTAGTCACCACTAACAGTCCCTGAACAACCAGCCAGCCAGGAGACCCAGCTTCTTAGTCACCACTAACAGTCCCTGAACAACCAGCCAGCCAGGAGACCCAGCTTCTTAGTCACCACTAACAGTCCCTGAACAACCAGCCAGCCAGGAGACCCAGCTTCTTAGTCACCACTAACAGTCCCTGAACAACCAGCCAGCCAGGAGACCCAGCTTCTTAGTCACCACTAACAGTCCCTGAACAACCAGCCAGCCAGGAGAACCAGCTTCTTAGTCACCACTAACAGTCCCTGAACAACCAGCCAGCCAGGAGACCCAGCTTCTTAGTCACCACTAACTGGGTCTCTCTCACCCGTACAGCAACGTTAGCAATCAGAGTGAGACATTCTCCCAACAGAGACAGTCCCACTCCAATACCAGATGTTCTCCCTAACAGAGACAGTCCCACTCCAATACCAGATGTTCTCCTAACAGAGACAGTCCCACTCCAATACCAGATGTTCTCCCTAACAGAGACAGTCCCACTCCAATACCAGATGTTCTCCCTAACAGAGACAGTCCCACTCCAATACCAGATGTTCTCCCTAACAGAGACAGTCCCACTCCAATACCAGATGTTCTCCCTAACAGAGACAGTCCCACTCCAATACCAGATGTTCTCCCTAACAGAGACAGTCCCACTCCAATACCAGATGTTCTCCCTAACAGAGACAGTCCCACTCCAATACCAGATGTTCTCCCTAACAGAGACAGTCCCACTCCAATACCAGATGTTCTCCCTAACAGAGACAGTCCCACTCCAATACCAGATGTTCTCCCTAACAGAGACAGTCCCACTCCAATACCAGATGTTCTCCCTAACAGAGACAGTCCCACTCCAATACCAGATGTTCTCCCTAACAGAGACAGTCCCACTCCAATACCAGACATTCTCCCTAACAGAGACAGTCCCACTCCAATACCAGATGTTCTCCCTAACAGAGACAGTCCCACTCCAATACCAGATGTTCTCCCTAACAGAGACAGTCCCACTCCAATACCAGATGTTCTCCCTAACAGAGACAGTCCCACTCCAATACCAGACATTCTCCCTAACAGAGACAGTCCCACTCCAATACCAGATGTTTTCCCTAACAGAGACAGTCCCACTCCAATACCAGACATTTTCCCTAACAGAGACAGTCCCACTCCAATACCAGATGTTCTCCCTAACAGAGACAGTCCCACTCCAATACCAGATGTTCTCCCTAACAGAGACAGTCCCACTCCAATACCAGATGTTCTCCCTAACAGAGACAGTCCCACTCCAATACAAAATATTCTGAAAAGGCAATAACACACTACTGTAATGCCCATGTTGATAATATGAATCTGTAAAGCAGATAAAATAGAACCAAGAATCAACCTGGTACCTGGTACCCATTACTACCACACAGGAATAGAACCAAGAATCAACCTGGTACCATCACTACAAAACAGGAATAGAACCAAGAATCAACCTGGTACCATCACTACCACACAGGAATAGAACCAAGCATCAACCTGGTACCATCACTACAACACAGGAATAGAACCACGTATCACACCTGGTACCATCACTACTACACAGGAATAGAACCACGTATCACACCTGGTACCATCACTACCACACAGGAATAGAACCACGTATCACACCTGGTACCATCACTACAACACAGGAATAGAACCACGTATCACACCTGGTACCATCACTACCACACAGGAATAGAACCAGGAATCAACCTGGTACCTGGTACCATCACTACAACACAGGAATAGACCAGGAATCAACCTGGTACCATCACTACCACACATGAATAGAACCAAGAATCAACCTGGTACCATCACTACAACACAGGAATAGAACCAAGAATCAACCTGGTACCCATCACTACCACACATGAATAGAACCAAGAATCAACCTGGTACCATCACTACCACACAGGAATAGAACCATGTATCACACCTGGTACCATCACTACAACACAGGAATAGAACCACGTATCACACCTGGTACCATCACTACCACACAGGAATAGAACCAGGAATCAACCTGGTACCTGGTACCATCACTACAACACAGGAATAGAACCAAGAATCAACCTGCCACCTGGTACCATCACTACCACACAGGAACAGAACCAAGCATCAACCTGACACCTGGTACAATCACTACAACACAGGAATAGACCCAGGAATAAACCTGGTACCATCACTACAACACAGGAATAGAACCAAGCATCAACCTGACACCTGGTACCATCACTACCACACAGGAATAGAACCAGGAATCAACCTGGTACCTGGTACCATCACTACCACACAGGAATAGAACCAGGAATCAACCTGAAACCTGGTACCATCACTACAACACAGGAATAGACCAGGAATCAACCTGGTACCATCACTACAACACAGGAATAGAACCAGGAATCAACCTGAAACCTGGTACCATCACTACAACACAGGAATAGACCAGGAATCAACCTGGTACCATCACTACAACACAGAAATAGAACCAGGAATCAACCTGGTACCTGGTACCATCACTACAACACAGGAATAGAACCAGGAATCAACCTGGTACCATCACTACCACACAGGAATAGAACCAGGAATCAACCTGATACCATCACTACCACACAGGAATAGAACCAAGCATTAGCCTGGTACCATCACTACAACACAGGAATAGACCAGGAATCAACCTGGTACCATCACTACCACACAGGAATAGAACCAGGAATCAACCTGGTACCTGGTACCATCACTACAACACAGGAATAGAACCAGGAATCAACCTGGTACCATCACTACAACACAGGAATAGACCAAGAATCAACCTGGTACCATCACTACAACACAGGAATAGAAGACCAGGAATCAACCTGGTACCATCACTACAACACAGGAATAGAACCAGGAATCAACCTGACCCCTAGTGTGTCGCTCCATCACATATTGTGTATTACAGGGGTTTTGAATGTCAAGATAATGATTTTAAACCCCAGAAAAGCTATTTTTAATGGGGGTGTGAAAGTGCTGTCTGGACAATTGTACACGGTAAGTTATGTTTCAGAACAATGACAGCATATATAGGCCTAGCCTAGTGTCAGTGCAGGTCACCACAGCAACAACTAGCCCAGTGTCAGTGCAGGTCACCACAGCAACAACTAGCCTAGTGTCAGTGCAGGTCACCACAGCAACAACTAGCCTAGTGTCAGTGCAGGTCACCACAGCAACAACTAGCCTAGTGTCAGTGCAGGTCACCACAGCAACAACTAGCCCAGTGTCAGTGCAGGTCACCAAAGCAACAACTAGCCTAGTGTCAGTGCAGGTCACCACAGCAACAACTAGCCTAGTGTCAGTGCAGGTCACCACAGCAACAACTAGCCTAGTGTCAGTGCAGGTCACCACAGCAACAACTAGCCTAGTGTCAGTGCAGGTCACCACAACAACAACTAGCCTAGTGTCAGTACAGGTCACCACAGCAACAACTAGCCTAGTGTCAGTGCAGGTCACCACAACAACAACTAGCCTAGTGTCAGTGCAGGTCACCACAACAACAACTAGCCTAGTGTCCGTGCAGGTCACCACAGCAACAACTAGCCCAGTGTCAGTGCAGGTCACCACAGCAACAACTAGCCCAGTGTCAGTGCAGGTCACCACAGCAACAACTAGCCCAGTGTCAGTGCAGGTCACCACAGCAACAACTAGCCCAGTGTCAGTGCAGGTCACCACAGCAACAACTAGCCTAGTGTCAGTGCAGGTCACCACAACAACAACTAGCCTAGTGTCAGTACAGGTCACCACAACAACAACTAGCCTAGTGTCAGTACAGGTCACCACAACTAGCCTAGTGTCAGTGCAGGTCACCACAACAACAACTAGCCTAGTGTCAGTGCAGGTCACCACAACAACAACTAGCCCAGTGTCAGTACAGGTCACCACAACAACAACTAGCCTAGTGTCAGTGCAGGTCACCACAACAACAACTAGCCTAGTGTCAGTGCAGGTCACCACAACAACAACTAGGCCCAGTGTCAGTGCAGGTCACCACAACAACAACTAGCCCAGTGTCAGTGCAGGTCACCACAGCAACAACTAGCCTAGTGTCAGTGCAGGTCACCACAACAACAACTAGCCTAGTGTCAGTGCAGGTCACCACAGCAACAACTAGCCCAGTGTCAGTGCAGGTCACCAAAGCAACAACTAGCCTAGTGTCAGTGCAGGTCACCACAGCAACAACTAGCCTAGTGTCAGTGCAGGTCACCACAGCAACAACTAGCCTAGTGTCAGTGCAGGTCACCACAGCAACAACTAGCCTAGTGTCAGTGCAGGTCACCACAACAACAACTAGCCTAGTGTCAGTACAGGTCACCACAGCAACAACTAGCCTAGTGTCAGTGCAGGTCACCACAACAACAACTAGCCTAGTGTCAGTGCAGGTCACCACAACAACAACTAGCCTAGTGTCCGTGCAGGTCACCACAGCAACAACTAGCCCAGTGTCAGTGCAGGTCACCACAGCAACAACTAGCCCAGTGTCAGTGCAGGTCACCACAGCAACAACTAGCCCAGTGTCAGTGCAGGTCACCACAGCAACAACTAGCCCAGTGTCAGTGCAGGTCACCACAGCAACAACTAGCCTAGTGTCAGTGCAGGTCACCACAACAACAACTAGCCTAGTGTCAGTACAGGTCACCACAACAACAACTAGCCTAGTGTCAGTACAGGTCACCACAACTAGCCTAGTGTCAGTGCAGGTCACCACAACAACAACTAGCCTAGTGTCAGTGCAGGTCACCACAACAACAACTAGCCCAGTGTCAGTACAGGTCACCACAACAACAACTAGCCTAGTGTCAGTGCAGGTCACCACAACAACAACTAGCCTAGTGTCAGTGCAGGTCACCACAACAACAACTAGGCCCAGTGTCAGTGCAGGTCACCACAACAACAACTAGCCCAGTGTCAGTGCAGGTCACCACAGCAACAACTAGCCTAGTGTCAGTGCAGGTCACCACAACAACAACTAGCCCAGTGTCAGTGCAGGTCACCACAGCAACAACTAGCCTAGTGTCAGTGCAGGTCACCACAGCAACAACTAGCCTAGTGTCAGTGCAGGTCACCACAGCAACAACTAGCCTAGTGTCAGTGCAGGTCACCACAACGACAACTAGCCTAGTGTCAGTGCAGGTCACCACAACGACAACTAGCCTAGTGTCAGTGCAGGTCACCACAACAACAACTAGCCTAGTGTCAGTACAGGTCACCACAGCAACAACTAGCCTAGTGTCAGTGCAGGTCACCACAACAACAACTAGCCTAGTGTCAGTGCAGGTCACCACAGCAACAACTAGCCCAGTGTCAGTGCAGGTCACCACAGCAACAACTAGCCTAGTGTCAGTGCAGGTCACCACAACAACAACTAGCCTAGTGTCAGTACAGGTCACCACAACAACAACTAGCCTAGTGTCAGTACAGGTCACCACAACTAGCCTAGTGTCAGTGCAGGTCACCACAACAACAACTAGCCTAGTGTCAGTGCAGGTCACCACAACAACAACTAGCCCAGTGTCAGTACAGGTCACCACAACAACAACTAGCCTAGTGTCAGTGCAGGTCACCACAGCAACAACTAGCCTAGTGTCAGTGCAGGTCACCACAACAACAACTAGCCTAGTGTCAGTGCAGGTCACCACAACAACAACTAGGCCCAGTGTCAGTGCAGGTCACCACAACAACAACTAGCCCAGTGTCAGTGCAGGTCACCACAGCAACAACTAGCCTAGTGTCAGTGCAGGTCACCACAACAACAACTAGCCCAGTGTCAGTGCAGGTCACCACAGCAACAACTAGCCTAGTGTCAGTGCAGGTCACCACAGCAACAACTAGCCTAGTGTCAGTGCAGGTCACCACAGCAACAACTAGCCTAGTGTCCGTGCAGGTCACCACAGCAACGACTAGCCTAGTGTCAGTGCAGGTCACCACAGCAACAACTAGCCTAGTGTCCGTGCAGGTCACCACAGCAACAACTAGCCCAGTGTCCGTGCAGGTCACCACAGCAACAACTAGCCTAGTTTCAGTGCTGGTCATGTGGGTTAAGTACAGCCTAGGTATCTGACCTCGTCAGAGCATCATCCCTAGTACAGCCTAGGTATCTGACCTCATCAGAGCACGCCCTAGTACAGCCTAGGTATCTGACCTCATCAGAGCATCACCTCTAGTACAGCCTAGGTATCTGACCTCGTCAGAGCATCGCCGCCAGTACAGCCTAGGTATCTGACCTCGTCAGAGCATCGCCCCTAGTACAGCCTAGGTATCTGACCTCGTCAGAGCATCACCCCTAGTACAGCCTAGGTATCTGACCTCGTCAGAGCATCGCCGCCAGTACAGCCTAGGTATCTGACCTCGTCAGAGCATCGCCCCTAGTACAGCCTAGGTATCTGACCTCGTCAGAGCATCACCCCTAGTACAGCCTAGGTATCTGACCTCGTCAGAGCATCACCCCTAGTACAGCCTAGGTATCTGACCTCGTCAGAGCATCATCCCTAGTACAGCCTAGGTATCTGACCTCGTCAGAGCATCGCCCCCTAGTACAGCCTAGGTATCTGACCTCATCAGAGCATCGCCCCTAGTACAGCCTAGGTATCTGACCTCGTCAGAGCATCACCCCTAATACAGCCTAGGTATCTGACCTCGTCAGAGGATCATCCCTAGTACAGCCTAGGTATCTGACCTCGTCAGAGCATCATCCCTAGTACAGCCTAGGTATCTGACCTCGTCAGAGCATCGCCGCCAGTACAGCCTAGGTATCTGACCTCGTCAGAGCATCATCCCTAGTACAGCCTAGGTATCTGACCTCGTCAAAGCATCGCCCCTAGTACAGCCTAGGTATCTGACCTCGTCAGAGCATCACCCCTAGTAAAGCCTAGGTATCTGACCTCGTCAGAGGATCATCCCTAGTACAGCCTAGGTATCTGACCTCGTCAGAGCATCATCCCTAGTACAGCCTAGGTATCTGACCTCGTCAGAGCATCGCCCCTAGTACAGCCTAGGTATCTGACCTCGTCAGAGCATCACCCCTAGTACAGCCTAGGTATCTGACCTCGTCAGAGCATCGCCCCTAGTACAGCCTAGGTATCTGACCTCGTCAGAGGATCACCTCTAGTAAAGCCTAGGTATCTGACCTCAGAGCATCGCCCCTAGTACAGCCTAGGTATCTGACCTCGTCAGAGCATCACCCCTAGTACAGTCTAGGTATCTGACCTCGTCAGAGCGTCGCCCCTAGTACAGCCTAGGTATCTGACCTCGTCAGAGCATCACCCCTAGTACAGCACTCATCGGGTACAAGACATTCAACCAGAGGTCTCTTCACAGTTCAGACACTCATCGGGTACAAGACATTCAACCAGAGGTCTCTTCACAGTCCAGACACTCATCAGGTACAAGACATTCAACCAGAGGTCTCTTCACAGTCCAGACACTCATCGGGTACAAGACATTCAACCAGAGGTCTCTTCACAGTTCAGACACTCATCGGGTACAAGACATTCAACCAGAGGTCTCTTCACAGTTCAGACACTCATCGGGTACAAGACATTCAACCAGAGGTCTCTTCACAGTTCAGACACTCATCGGGTACAAGACATTCAACCAGAGGTCTCTTCACAGTTCAGACACTCATCGGGTACAAGACATTCAACCAGAGGTCTCTTCACAGTCCCCGGGTCCAGAACAGAGGCCGGGGAAACACACCGTATTAAATCGAGCCATGACTACATGGAACTCTCTGGTAACCCAGGTAACCCAGGTAACTCAGGGTACCAGATAAAATAACACCTTACTGCACATAGGGCCGTGTCTCTTCACAGTCCCATTTCATACATATTTACACTGTGTTATGTATTGGACCTAGATATTGTGTGTGTGTGTGCTAACATGTAGACTGTGTGATGTTTTAAATGTATGTATTTCAGTCCTCGACTAATAATGTTCTGTACTATGCATCATGTCATGTTTCATGTGGATCCTTGAAGAGTAACTGATGCTTTTGCAGTGGCTAATGGGGATCCTGATAAATACCAACACCAAATAATCTGCGCAGCAGGTTACCCCCTACATAACTGTAGTAGACACCAGACCTGGGCTACAGGTTACCCCCTACATAACTGTAGTAGACAGACACCAGACCTGGGCTACAGGTTACCCCCTACATAACTGTAGTAGACACCAGACCTGGGCTACAGGTTACCCCCTACATAACTGTAGTAGACAGACACCAGACCTGGGCTACAGGTTACCCCCTACATAACTGTAGTAGACAGACACCAGACCTGGGCTACAGGTTACCCCTACATAACTGTAGTAGACAGACACCAGACCTGGGCTACAGGTTACCCCCTACATAACTGTAGTAGACAGACACCAGACCTGGGCTACAGGTTACCCCCTACATAACTGTAGTAGACAGACACCAGACCTGGGCTACAGGTTACCCCCTACATAACTGTAGTAGACAGACACCAGACCTGGGCTGCAGGTTACCCCCTACATAACTGTAGTAGACAGACACCAGACCTGGGCTACAGGTTACCCCCTACATAACTGTAGTAGACAGACACCAGACCTGGGCTACAGGTTACCCCCTACATAACTGTAGTAGACACCAGACCTGGGCTACAGGTTATCCCCTACATAACTGTAGTAGACACCAGACCTGGGCTACAGGTTACCCTCAACATAACTGTAGTAGACACCAGACCTGGGCTACAGGTTACCCTCAACATAACTGTAGTAGACAGACACCAGACCTGGGCTACAGGAAGCCCTAGCCTACAGGAAGCCCTAGCCTACAGGAAGCCCTAGCCTACAGGAAGCCCTGGCCTACAGGAAGCCCTGGCCTACAGGAAGCCCTTGCCTACAGGAAGCCCTGGCCTTACAGGAAGCCCTGGCCTTACAGGAAGCCCTGGCCTTACAGGAAGCCCTGGCCTTACAGGAAGCCCTGGCCTCTGTCTGTATGGTGTGTAGAACTAGTAGTATTTAAACTAGGTCTAATAGCCATCTCCACAACACACTAACCATATGTAACTCACCTCACAGTGTCCTCTTCACAGTGTCCTCTTCACAATGACCTTGTCCTCTTCACAATGACATTGAATTCTACTGTCTGTCTACTCTCCTCTGGTCTACTGTGTTGTGGTGGAGCAGGGGAACATGGTTGGCTACAAGACCTCATCCAGGCCCAAATACCTGCGCAGACACACACCATGTTAGACCACGAGCCACAGAAGTGTGTCAGCAATGTGAGATGGTGGAGTGCCAAGTGTGTGTGTGTGTGTGTGTGTGTGTATGTGTGTGTATTACCACAGATGCAACCCAGATCTGCACACTGGCGTCTATGCCTTCCACAAGAGCATATTTCCCTGATGGGGACACAAACACACATGTGTCTATGTAGCTTTCTCCCACACCCCTATCTGGATGTACAAACACATTAAACTACTTGAGTCTAAAGGCCAAATGTGTCATTTGTGTATAATGTGGTCCAGGCCAGGTTTAATGTTAACTAGGCTGAGCATTTAGACGCCAAGAGTCACAATGAGCTTGCCCTGAATAACATAGTGTGCATCCCAAATGACACTATAAAAGGGAATGGGGAGCCTTTTAGGATGCTGTCATGTCTAGGTGCAGCTGTCCACACAACAAAGAGTAGAGAAACAGCACAACCGTGGCTGTAGTATCGGGTATCATTCAGTCAAGTTCCACCTTCCTCTGCAGTTGAGGAAACTCACTCATCTCCTAATAGTCCGGTCTGGTATGTTGTCTACAAAGCCTGGCTACGGTCACACCCATACACTCTTTAAATAGCCTAGACTAGCAGGCTGTTACATGCTCTGATAGTCATAACCTGTCACTGACTACTCACACATACCACATTGTTCTGATCCAGTCCACAATCGTCTCTTTGATTTACTGTGTTACGAGAAGAACACCGGTCATATCTGATCTACTAGCAATTCATTTGATCAACTACTTTCTGAGGAATATTTATTATTGTTTCTTTAGTAGCTAACGTTACTAGTAACTCATGGTGTGAAACGTGATTATTCCCCACAACAACATTCGCCATATCTGTTTGAGCGACAGACACACAACAGCGGGTGTCTAAACGGATTAAAATGGTCATTTACATTTACATTTAAGTCAAATACAGTAGCTAAGCCCAGCTACAAATATGAACTATAGCAAATCATTCAAACAAATAAGAAAGTCATCACTCTTCACGAGTCGTGATTAACGTTAGTTAACATTGACAACATGTTACACCGGTTGTTATTTTTGCCCTAATTGACCAACAGTTGTTTCTAGCTAAATCAAAGCTAGCTAACCGGTTAGCATAACAATACCAAAAGATGTTTATACGATGTTTGTATCTGTGACAACACTGCCAATTCTGTTAGCATAGCTAAGCTCACTGGCCAAACTAACTTAACGTGATCTGTCGCTTCTTACCACAATGTTCCTTGTTCGAGACCAGACGTGGATTTATGTCGTCGGTTACATTTTCATACGGTGTATTATTTTCATCCCAAAGAAAGCCACAAACAACCACCATCTCCTCTCTCTCTGTTTGTTTCTCTCTCTATGTTTCTCTCTCACACACACACACCAACAGCTGGATAAATTACTTCCGGGTTTAGCTTTTTCCTGATTGGGCGTTTTAGCAAAGCTGATTTATAGTCAAACTGGTTTCTGCATTGTCCGTACAGTATTTACGGTGATGCCTCTCTGCAGATGCATAGTATTCGTCGTTCTTGCCTTTCGCAGAGCCACAAATAGAACGAGACAGATATTTCACCGGATGTATAAATGTGAAGCATCCGCTTGGGGTTTCCTCTCACTACCAAATAGGGTAGTGAGAGGAAGCCCAGTGGCCGGTAGTGGGAGAAGATGGAAAGAGTTGGATTTTGGCCGAAATTCTGCAAATGTTCTCATCGATGAAACAATTGATTATCAATACAGTTTTCTGTTCCCAAAACGTCAATCTGTGTTGATAAAAGGATATTAGAAGGGTGAGCCGGTTAAGGATCGATTCAGACCAGGTGTTAAAATTGTACGACAAGCGACAGTTTATTTCAGAGGGAGAATATCTGGTACACGTAAATACGGCTCTTCCGTTAGTTCGTGTTGGAACAGCAGGCAGAGAGAGCGTAAACAGTCAGCACAGCTCTTATATACGTCACAGAAAGTAGGTTGACCCTAGGAAGATCGGATCTCCGGATTGGTTCAGCTGGTTGTAGTCTGTAGTCTTCCGCCATTGGCTCAGTTGTCTGTCCGTCATCGTAGGATCTTCTTCGGGCACACAGTGTTCGGTTACATAGGAGATTATGTGTGTAATGTGGGAGCTATCCTGTAGGGGACCCCACAGGCTTTACTGTGAGTTGTAGCCATGTAATTAGCAGTAAGTTAGTCACCTGCATACGAAATAGCAATTCCTTACATCTGTTACGAACAGAGTGGACTAAGTTTTGTAGACCTTATCCTTTGCCAACATTTAAAAAAACATTTGCGTTGTTTCGAAGGAGCGCATGGGCAAATTGAGATTTTGCACACACGCACTTCACAGAGTAGGCGTTCCCTAACGGAAATATGCAAATATTTCCTAGAACGAGCAAATAGGATCTCGTTGCGTCGTTCTTGGCTCTGCCCCTCCTTGCATGGCCTGCCCACTGTGACTAATTTTTCCCCATTGGAAACAACAGGCTGTGGTCTATCTTGGGTTAGTCATAAACATCTTTGCCAGAGCTGCTGCTTCTTAACATCTATATACCACTATTACATACCACCATCTAACATCTATATACCACTATTACATACTGTACCACCATCTAACATCTATATACCACTATTACATACCACCATCTAACATCTATATACCACTATTACATACCACCATCTAACATCTATATACCACTATTATATACCACCATCTAACATCTATATACCACTATTACATACCACCATCTAACATCTATATACCACTATTACATACCACCATCTAACATCTATATACCACTATTACATACTGTACCACCATCTATATACCACTATTACATACTGTACCACCATCTAACATCTATATACCACTATTACATACCACCATCTAACATCTATATACCACTATTACATACTGCACCACCATCTATATACCACTATTACATACCACCATCTATATACCACTATTACCACCATCTAACATCTATATACCACTATTACATACCACCATCTATATACCACTATTACATACCACCATCTATATACCACTATTACATACTGTACCACCATCTATATACCACTATTACATACCACCATCTATATACCACTATTACATACCACCATCTATATACCACTATTACATACCACCATCTATATATACTATTACATACCACCATCTAACATCTATATACCACTATTATACACCACCATCTATATACCACTATTACATACCACCATCTAACATCTATATACCACTATTACACACCACCATCTATATACCACTATTACATACCACCATCTATATACCACTATTACATACCACCATCTATATACCACTATTACATACCACCATCTAACATCTATATACCACTATTACACACCACCATCTATATACCACTATTACATACCACCATCTATATACCACTATTACATACCACCATCTATATACCACTATTACATACCACCATCTATATACCACTATTACATACCACCATCTATATACCACTATTACACACCACCATCTATATACCACTATTACACACCACCATCTATATACCACTATTACATACCACCATCTATATACCACTATTACATACCACCATCTGTATAACCATCTATATACCACTATTACATACCACCATCTATATACCACTATTATACCACCATCTATATACCACTATTACATACTGTACCACCATCTATATACCACTATTACATACCACCATCTATATACCACTATTACATACCACCATCTATATACCACTATTACATACTGTACCACCATCTAACATCTATATACCACTATTACATACATCTACCATCTATATACCACTATTACACACCACCATCTATATACCACTATTATATACCACCATCTAACATCTATATACCACTATTACATACCACCATCTAACATCTATATACCACTATTACATACCACCATCTAACATCTATATACCACTATTACATACCACCATCTAACATCTATATACCACTATTACATACCACCATCTATATACCACTATTACATACCACCATCTATATACCACTATTACATACCACCATCTATATACCACTATTACATACCACCATCTATATACCACTATTACATACCACCATCTATATACCACTATTACATACCACCATCTATATACCACTATTACATACCACCATCTATATACCACTATTACATACCACCATCTATATACCACTATTACATACCACCATCTATATACCACTATTACACACCACCATCTATATACCACTATTACACACCACCATCTATATACCACTATTACATACACCATCCATCTATATACCACTATTACACACCACCATCTATATACCACTATTACACACCACCATCTATATACCACTATTACACACCACCATCTATATACCACTATTACATACCACCATCTATATACCACTATTACACACCAACATCTATATACCACTATTACACACCACCATCTATATATCCATATACTATTACCACCACCATCTATATACCACTATTACACACCACCATCTATATACCACTATTACATACCACCATCTATATACCACTATTACACACCACCATCTATATACCACTATTACATACCACCATCTATATACCACTATTACACACCACCATCTATATACCACTATTACATACCACCATCTAACATCTATATACCACTATTACACACCACCATCTATATACCACTATTACATACCACTATTACATACCACCAACTATATACCACTATTACATACCACCATCTATATACCACTATTACATACCACCATCTATATACCACTATTACATACCACCATCTATATACCACTATTACATACCACCATCTATATACCACTATTACACACCACCATCTATATACCACTATTACACACCACCATCTATATACCACTATTACATACCACCATCTATATACCACTATTACATACCACCATCTATATACCACCATCTATATACCACCATCTATATACCACCATCTAACATCTATATACCACTATTACATACCACCATCTAACATCTATATACCACTATTACACACCACCATCTAACATCTATATACCACTATTACATACCACCATCTATATACCACTATTACATACCACCATCTATATACCACTATTACACACCACCATCTATATACCACTATTACATACCACCATCTATATACCACTATTACATACCACCATCTATGTACCAGTATTACACACCACCATCTATATACCACTATTACATACCACCATCTATATACCACTATTACATACCACCATCTATATACCACTATTACATACCACCATCTATATACCACTATTACATACCACCATCTATATACCACTATTACATACCACCATCTATATACCACTATTACATACCACCATCTATATACCACTATTACACACCACCATCTATATACCACTATTACATACCACCATCTATATACCACTATTACATACCACCATCTATATACCACTATTACACACCACCATCTATATACCACTATTACACACCACCATCTATATACCACTATTACATACCACCATCTATATACCACTATTACATACACCACCATCTATATACCACTATTACACACCACCATCTATATACCACTATTACACACCACCATCTATATACCACTATTACATACCACCATCTATATACCACTATTACACACCACCATCTATATACCACTATTACACACCACCATCTATATACCACTATTACACACCACCATCTATATACCACTATTACATACCCCCATCTATATACCACTATTACATACCACCATCTATATACCACTATTACATACCACCATCTATATACCACTATTACATACCACCATCTAACATCTATATACCACTATTACACACCACCATCTATATACCACTATTACATACCACCATCTATATACCACTATTACATACCACCATCTATATACCACTATTACATACCACCATCTATATACCACTATTACATACCACCATCTAACATCTATATACCACTATTACACACCACCATCTATATACCACTATTACATACCACCATCTATATACCACTATTACATACCACCATCTATATACCACTATTACACACCACCATCTATATACCACTATTACACACCACCATCTATATACCACTATTACACACCACCATCTATATACCACTATTACACACCACCATCTATATACCACTATTACATACCACCATCTATATACCACTATTACACACCACCATCTATATACCACCATCTATATACCACTATTACACACCACCATCTATATACCACTATTACATACCACCATCTATATACCACTATTACACACCACCATCTATATACCACTATTACATACCACCATCTATATACCACTATTACATACCACCATCTATATACCACTATTACACACCACCATCTAACATCTATATACCACTATTACACACCACCATCTATATACCACTATTACACACCACCATCTATATACCACCATCTATATACCACCATCTAACATCTATATACCACTATTACACACCACCATCTAACATCTATATACCACTATTACATACCACCATCTAACATCTATATACCACTATTACACACCACCATCTAACATCTATATACCACTATTACATACCACCATCTATATACCACTATTACATACCACCATCTATATACCACTATTACATACCACCATCTATATACCACTATTACACACCACCATCTATATACCACTATTACATACCACCATCTATATACCACTATTACATACCACCATCTATATACCACTATTACATACCCCCATCTATATACCACTATTACATACCACCATCTATATACCACTATTACATACCACCATCTATATACCACTATTACACACCACCATCTATATACCACTATTACACACCACCATCTATATACCACTATTACACACCACCATCTATATACCACTATTACACACCACCATCTATATACCACTATTACATACCACCATCTATATACCACTATTACACACCACCATCTATATACCACTATTACATACCACCATCTATATACCACTATTACACACCACCATCTATATACCACTATTACACACCACCATCTATATACCACTATTACATACCACCATCTATATACCACTATTACACACCACCATCTATATACCACTATTACATACCACCATCTATATACCACTATTACACACCACCATCTATATACCACTATTACATACCACCATCTATATACCACTATTACACACCACCATCTATATACCACTATTACATACCACCATCTAACATCTATATACCACTATTACACACCACCATCTATATACCACTATTACATACCACTATTACATACCACCATCTATATACCACTATTACATACCACCATCTATATACCACTATTACATACCACTATTACATACCACCAACTATATACCACTATTACATACCACCATCTATATACCACTATTACATACCACCATCTATATACCACTATTACACACCACCATCTATATACCACTATTACATACCACCATCTATATACCACTATTACATACCACCATCTATATAC
The DNA here is from genome assembly GCF_034236695.1 of Oncorhynchus nerka. NCBI lineage: Eukaryota > Metazoa > Chordata > Actinopteri > Salmoniformes > Salmonidae > Oncorhynchus > Oncorhynchus nerka. The sequence continues at coordinate 226,188 of NW_027040447.1, forward strand.
CACCATCTATATACCACCATCTATATACCACCATCTAACATCTATATACCACTATTACATACCACCATCTAACATCTATATACCACTATTACACACCACCATCTAACATCTATATACCACTATTACATACCACCATCTATATACCACTATTACACACCACCATCTATATACCACTATTACATACCACCATCTATATACCACTATTACATACCACCATCTATATACCACTATTACATACCACCATCTATATACCACTATTACACACCACCATCTATATACCACTATTACATACCACCATCTATATACCACTATTACATACCACCATCTATATACCACTATTACATACCACCATCTATATACCACTATTACATACCACCATCTATATACCACTATTACATACCACCATCTATATACCACTATTACATACCACCATCTATATACCACTATTACACACCACCATCTATATACCACTATTACATACCACCATCTATATACCACTATTACATACCACCATCTATATACCACTATTACACACCACCATCTATATACCACTATTACACACCACCATCTATATACCACTATTACATACCACCATCTATATACCACTATTACACACCACCATCTATATACCACTATTACATACCACCATCTATATACCACTATTACATACCACTAACATCTATATACCACTATTACATACCACCATCTATATACCACCATCTATATACCACTATTACACACCACCATCTATATACCACCATCTATATACCACTATTACACACCACCATCTATATACCACTATTACATACCACCATCTATATACCACTATTACACACCACCATCTATATACCACTATTACACACCACCATCTATATACCACTATTACATACCACCATCTATATACCACTATTACATACCACCATCTATATACCACTATTACATACCACCATCTATATACCACTATTACACACCACCATCTATATACCACTATTACATACCACCATCTATATACCACTATTACATACCACCATCTAACATCTATATACCACTATTACACACCACCATCTAACATCTATATACCACTATTACATACCACCATCTAACATCTATATACCACTATTACATACCCCCATCTATATACCACTATTACACACCACCATCTATATACACTATTACATACCCCCATCTATATACCACTATTACACACCACCATCTAACATCTATATACCACTATTACATACCCCCATCTATATACCACTATTACATACCCCCATCTATATACCACTATTACATACCACCATCTAACATCTATATACCACTATTACATACCCCCATCTATATACCACTATTACACACCACCATCTATATACCACTATTACATACCACCATCTATATACCACTATTACACACCACCATCTAACATCTATATACCACTATTACATACCACCATCTATATACCACTATTACACACCACCATCTAACATCTATATACCACTATTACATACCACCATCTATATACCACCATCTATATACCACTATTACATACCACCATCTATATACCACCATCTATATACCACTATTACACACCACCATCTATATACCACTATTACATACCACCATCTATATACCACTATTACACACCACCATCTATATACCACTATTACACACCACCATCTATATACCACTATTACACACCACCATCTATATACCACTATTACATACCCCCATCTATATACCACTAATACACACCACCATCTATATACCACTATTACATACCCCATCTATATACCACTATTACACACCACCATCTATATACCACTATTACATACCCCATCTATATACCACTATTACACACCACCATCTATATACCACTATTACACACCACCATCTATATACCACTATTACACACCACCATCTATATACCACTATTACACACCACCATCTATATACCACTATTACATACCACCATCTATATACCACTATTACATACCACCATCTATATACCACTATTACACACCACCATCTATATACCACTATTACACACCACCATCTATATACCACTATTACATACCACCATCTATATACCACTATTACACACCACCATCTATATACCACTATTACACACCACCATCTATATACCACTATTACACACCACCATCTATATACCACTATTACACACCACCATCTATATACCACTATTACTACCACCATCTATATACCACTATTACATACCACCATCTATATACCACTATTACATACCACCATCTATATACCACTATTACACACCACCATCTATATACCACTATTACATACCACCATCTATATACCACTATTACACACCACCATCTATATACCACTATTACATACCACCATCTATATACCACTATTACACACCACCATCTATATACCACTATTACATACCACCATCTATACCACTATTACACCACCATCTATATACCACTATTACACACATCACCATCTAACATCTATATACCACTATTACATACCACCATCTATATACCACTATTACACACCACCATCTATATACCACTATTACACACCACCATCTATATACCACTATTACATACCACCATCTATATACCACTATTACATACCACCATCTAACATCTATATACCACTATTACACACCACCATCTATATACCACTATTACACACCACCATCTATATACCACTATTACACACCACCATCTATATACCACTATTACATACCACCATCTATATACCACTATTACACACCACCATCTATATACCACTATTACACACCACCATCTATATACCACCATTTATATACCACTATTACACACCACCATATATATACCACTATTACATACCACCATCTATATACCACTATTACACACCACCATCTATATACAACTATTACACACCACCATCTATATACCACTATTACATACCACCATCTATATACCACTATTACATACCACCATCTATATACCACTATTACATACCACCATCTATATACCACTATTACACACCACCATCTATATACCACTATTACACACCACCATCTATATACCACTATTACACACCACCATCTATATACCACTATTACATACCACCATCTATTTACCACTATTACATACCACCATCTATATACCACTATTACATACCACCATCTATATACCACTATTACATACCACCATCTATATACCACTATTACACACCACCATCTATATACCACTATTACACACCACCATCTATATACCACTATTACATACCACCATTTATATACCACTATTACACACCACCATCTATATACCACTATTACACACCACCATCTATATACCACCATTACATACCACCATCTATGTACCACTATTACATACCACCATCTATATACCACTATTACATACCACCATCTATATACCACTATTACATACCACCATCTATGTACCAGTATTACACACCACCATCTATATACCACTATTACATACCACCATCTATATACCACTATTACACACCACCATCTATATACCACTATTACACACCACCATCTATATACCACTATTACATACCACCATCTATATACCACTATTACACACCACCATCTATATACCACTATTACACACCAACATCTATATACCACTATTACACACCACCATCTATATACCACTATTACATACCACTATTACATACCACCATCTATATACCACTATTATATACCACCATCTATATACCAATATTACACACCACCATCTATATACCACTATTACATACCACCATCTATATACCACTAATACACACCACCATCTATATACCACTATTACACACCACCATCTATATACCACTATTACACACCACCATCTATATACCACTATTACACACCACCATCTATATACCACTATTACATACCACCATCTATATACCACTATTACATACCACCATCTATATACCACTATTACACACCACCATCTATATACCACTATTACACACCACCATCTATATACCACTATTACATACCACCATCTATATACCACTATTACACACCACCATCTATATACCACTATTACACACCACCATCTATATACCACTATTACATACCACCATCTATATACCACTATTACAAACCACCATCTATATACCACTATTACATACCCCCATCTATATACCACTATTACATACCACCATCTATATACCACTATTACACACCACCATCTATATACCACTATTACACACCACCATCTATATACCACTATTACACACCACCATCTATATACCACTATTACACACCACCATCTATATACCACTATTACACACCCCCATCTATATACCACTATTACACACCACCATCTATATACCACTATTACATACCACCATCTATATACCACTATTACACACCACCATCTATATACCACTATTACACACCACCATCTATATACCACTATTACACACCACCATCTATATACCACTATTACACACCACCATCTATATACCACTATTACATACCACCATCTATATACCACTATTACATACCACCATCTATATACCACTATTACACACCACCATCTATATACCACTATTACACACCACCATCTATATACCACTATTACATACCACCATCTATATACCACTATTACACACCACCATCTATATACCACTATTACACACCACCATCTATATACCACTATTACATACCACCATCTATATACCACTATTACACACCACCATCTATATACCACTATTACACACCACCATCTATATACCACTATTACACACCACCATCTATATACCACTATTACATACCACCATCTATATACCACCATTACATACCACCATCTATATACCACTATTACACACCACCATCTATATACCACTATTACATACCACCATCTATATACCACTATTACACACCACCATCTATATACAACTATTACATACCACCATCTATATACCACTATTACACACCACCATCTATATACCACTATTACACACCACCATCTATATACCACTATTACACACCACCATCTATATACCACTATTACACACCACCATCTAACATCTATATACCACTATTACATACCACCATCTATATACCACTATTACACACCACCATCTATATACCACTATTACACACCACCATCTATATACCACTATTACATACCACCATCTATATACCACTATTACACACCACCATCTAACATCTATATACCACTATTACACACCACCATCTATATACCACTATTACATACCACCATCTATATACCACTATTACACACCACCATCTATATACCACTATTACATACCACCATCTATATACCACTATTACACACCACCATCTATATACCACTATTACACACCACCATCTATATACCACCATTTATATACCACTATTACACACCACCATATATATACCACTATTACATACCACCATCTATATACCACTATTACACACCACCATCTATATACAACTATTACACACCACCATCTATATACCACTATTACACACCACCATCTATATACCACTATTACATACCACCATCTATATACCACTATTACATACCACCATCTATATACCACTATTACATACCACCATCTATATACCACTATTACACACCACCATCTATATACCACTATTACACACCACCATCTATATACCACTATTACACACCACCATCTATATACCACTATTACATACCACCATCTATTTACCACTATTACATACCACCATCTATATACCACTATTACATACCACCATCTATATACCACTATTACATACCACCATCTATATACCACTATTACACACCACCATCTATATACCACTATTACACACCACCATCTATATACCACTATTACATACCACCATCTATATACCACTATTACACACCACCATCTATATACCACTATTACACACCACCATCTATATACCACCATTACATACCACCATCTATATACCACTATTACATACCACCATCTATATACCACTATTACATACCATCATCTATATACCACTATTACATACCACCATCTATGTACCAGTATTACACACCACCATCTATATACCACTATTACATACCACCATCTATATACCACTATTACACACCACCATCTATATACCACTATTACACACCACCATCTATATACCACTATTACATACCACCATCTATATACCACTATTACACACCACCATCTATATACCACTATTACACACCAACATCTATATACCACTATTACACACCACCATCTATATACCACTATTACATACCACTATTACATACCACCATCTATATACCACTATTATATACCACCATCTATATACCAATATTACACACCACCATCTATATACCACTATTACATACCACCATCTATATACCACTAATACACACCACCATCTATATACCACTATTACACACCACCATCTATATACCACTATTACACACCACCATCTATATACCACTATTACACACCACCATCTATATACCACTATTACATACCACCATCTATATACCACTATTACATACCACCATCTATATACCACTATTACACACCACCATCTATATACCACTATTACACACCACCATCTATATACCACTATTACATACCACCATCTATATACCACTATTACACACCACCATCTATATACCACTATTACACACCACCATCTATATACCACTATTACATACCACCATCTATATACCACTATTACATACCACCATCTATATACCACTATTACATACCCCCATCTATATACCACTATTACATACCACCATCTATATACCACTATTACACACCACCATCTATATACCACTATTACACACCACCATCTATATACCACTATTACACACCACCATCTATATACCACTATTACACACCACCATCTATATACCACTATTACACACCACCATCTATATACCACTATTACACACCACCATCTATATACCACTATTACACACCACCATCTATATACCACTATTACATACCACCATCTATATACCACTATTACACACCAACATCTATATACCACTATTACACACCACCATCTATATACCACTATTACACACCACCATCTATATACCACTATTACACACCACCATCCATCTATATACCACTATTACACACCACCATCTATATACCACTATTACATACCACTATTACATACCACCATCTATATACCACTATTATATACCACCATCTATATACCACTATTACATACCACTATTACACACCACCATCTATATACCACTATTACATACCACCATCTATATACCACTATTACATACCACCATCTATATACCACTATTACACACCACCATCTATATACCAGTATTACATACCACCATCTATATACCACTATTACACACCACCATCTATATACCACTATTACATACCACCATCTATATACCACCATCTATATACCACCATCTAACATCTATATACCACTATTACATACCACCATCTAACATCTATATACCACTATTACATACCACCATCTAACATCTATATACCACTATTACATACCACCATCTATATACCACTATTACACACCACCATCTATATACCACTATTACATACCACCATCTATATACCACTATTACATACCACCATCTATATACCACTATTACATACCACCATCTATATACCACTATTACACACCACCATCTATATACCACTATTACATACCACCATCTATATACCACTATTACATACCACCATCTATATACCACTATTACATACCACCATCTATATACCACTATTACATACCACCATCTATATACCACTATTACATACCACCATCTATATACCACTATTACATACCACCATCTATGTACCAGTATTACACACCACCATCTATATACCACTATTACATACCACCATCTATATACCACTATTACATACCACCATCTATATACCACTATTACACACCACCATCTATATACCACTATTACACACCACCATCTATATACCACTATTACATACCACCATCTATATACCACTATTACACACCACCATCTATATACCACTATTACATACCACCATCTATATACCACTATTACACACCACCATCTAACATCTATATACCACAATTACATACCACCATCTATATACCACCATCTATATACCACTATTACACACCACCATCTATATACCACCATCTATATACCACTATTACACACCACCATCTATATACCACTATTACATACCACCATCTATATACCACTATTACACACCACCATCTATATACCACTATTACACACCACCATCTATATACCACTATTACACACCACCATCTATATACCACTATTACATACCCCCATCTATATACCACTATTACATACCACCATCTATATACCACTATTACACACCACCATCTATATACCACTATTACATACCACCATCTATATACCACTATTACATACCACCATCTAACATCTATATACCACTATTACGCACCACCCACCATCTAACATCTATATACCACTATTACATACCACCATCTAACATCTATATACCACTATTACATACCACCATCTATATACCACTATTACACACCACCATCTATATACCACTATTACATACCACCATCTATATACCACTATTACATACACCATCACCATCTAACATCTATATACCACTATTACATACCACCATCTATATACCACTATTACATCCACCATCTATATACCACTATTACATACACCATCCATCTATATACCACTATTACACACCACCATCTATATACCACTATTACACACCACCATCTATATACCACTATTACATACCACCATCTATATACCACTATTACATACCACCATCTAACATCTATATACCACTATTACATACCACCATCTATATACCACTATTACACACCACCATCTAACATCTATATACCACTATTACCACTATTACATACCACCATCTATATACCACTATTACATACCACCATCTACATCACCACTATTACATACCACCATCTATATACCACTATTACATACCACCATCTATATACCACTATTACACACCACCATCTATATACCACTATTACACACCACCATCTATATACCACTATTACACACCACCATCTATATACCACTATTACACACCACCATCTATATACCACTATTACATACCACCATCTATATACCACTAATACACACCACCATCTATATACCACTATTACACACCACCATCTATATACCACTATTACACACCACCATCTATATACCACTATTACATACCACCATCTATATACCACTATTACACACCACCATCTATATACCACTATTACACACCACCATCTATATACCACTATTACACACCACCATCTATATACCACTATTACACACCACCATCTATATACCACTATTACATACCACCATCTATATACCACTATTACATACCACCATCTATATACCACTATTACATACCACCATCTATATACCACTATTACATACCACCATCTATATACCACTATTACATACCACCATCTATATACCACTATTACACACCACCATCTATATACCACTATTACACACCACCATCTATATACCACTATTACATACCACCATCTATATACCACTATTACACACCACCATCTATATACCACTATTACACACCACCATCTATATACCACTATTACACACCACCATCTATATACCACTATTACATACCACCATCTATATACCACTATTACATACCACCATCTATATACCACTATTACACACCACCATCTATATACCACTATTACATACCACCATCTATATACCACTATTACACACCACCATCTATATACCACTATTACATACCACCATCTATATACCACTATTACATACCACCATCTATATACCACTATTACACACCACCATCTATATACCACTATTACACACCACCATCTATATACCACTATTACACACCACCATCTAACATCTATATACCACTATTACATACCACCATCTATATACCACTATTACACACCACCATCTATATACCACTATTACACACCACCATCTATATACCACTATTACATACCACCATCTATATACCACTATTACACACCACCATCTAACATCTATATACCACTATTACACACCACCATCTATATACCACTATTACATACCACCATCTATATACCACTATTACACACCACCATCTATATACCACTATTACATACCACCATCTATATACCACTATTACACACCACCATCTATATACCACTATTACACACCACCATCTATATACCACCATCTATATACCACTATTACACACCACCATCTATATACCACTATTACATACCACCATCTATATACCACTATTACACACCACCATCTATATACAACTATTACACACCACCATCTATATACCACTATTACACACCACCATCTATATACCACTATTACATACCACCATCTATATACCACTATTACATACCACCATCTATATACCACTATTACATACCACCATCTATATACCACTATTACATACCACCATCTATATACCACTATTACACACCACCATCTATATACCACTATTACACACCACCATCTATATACCACTATTACATACCACCATCTATTTACCACTATTACATACCACCATCTATATACCACTATTACATACCACCATCTATATACCACTATTACATACCACCATCTATATACCACTATTACACACCACCATCTATATACCACTATTACACACCACCATCTATATACCACTATTACATACCACCATCTATATACCACTATTACATACCACCACCATCTATATACCACTATTACACACCACCATCTATATACCACCATTACATACCACCATCTATATACCACTATTACATACCACCATCTATATACCACTATTACATACCACCATCTATGTACCAGTATTACACACCACCATCTATATACCACTATTACATACCACCATCTATATACCACTATTACACACCACCATCTATATACCACTATTACACACCACCATCTATATACCACTATTACATACCACCATCTATATACCACTATTACACACCACCATCTATATACCACTATTACACACCAACATCTATATACCACTATTACACACCACCATCTATATACCACTATTACATACCACTATTACATACCACCATCTATATACCACTATTATATACCACCATCTATATACCAATATTACACACCACCATCTATATACCACTATTACATACCACCATCTATATACCACTAATACACACCACCATCTATATACCACTATTACACACCACCATCTATATACCACTATTACATACCACCATCTATATACCACTATTACACACCACCATCTATATACCACTATTACACACCACCATCTATATACCACTATTACATACCACCATCTATATACCACTATTACACACCACCATCTATATACCACTATTACACACCACCATCTATATACCACTATTACACACCACCATCTATATACCACTATTACATACCACCATCTATATACCACCATTACATACCACCATCTATATACCACTATTACACACCACCATCTATATACCACTATTACATACCACCATCTATATACCACTATTACACACCACCATCTATATACCACTATTACATACCACCATCTATATACCACTATTACACACCACCATCTATATACCACTATTACACACCACCATCTATATACCACTATTACACACCACCATCTATATACCACTATTACACACCACCATCTAACATCTATATACCACTATTACATACCACCATCTATATACCACTATTACACACCACCATCTATATACCACTATTACACACCACCATCTATATACCACTATTACATACCACCATCTATATACCACTATTACACACCACCATCTAACATCTATATACCACTATTACACACCACCATCTATATACCACTATTACATACCACCATCTATATACCACTATTACACACCCCCATCTATATACCACTATTACATACCACCATCTATATACCACTATTACACACCACCATCTATATACCACTATTACACACCACCATCTATATACCACCATTTATATACCACTATTACACACCACCATATATATACCACTATTACATACCACCATCTATATACCACTATTACACACCACCATCTATATACAACTATTACACACCACCATCTATATACCACTATTACACACCACCATCTATATACCACTATTACATACCACCATCTATATACCACTATTACATACCACCATCTATATACCACTATTACATACCACCATCTATATACCACTATTACATACCACCATCTATATACCACTATTACACACCACCATCTATATACCACTATTACACACCACCATCTATATACCACTATTACATACCACCATCTATTTACCACTATTACATACCACCATCTATATACCACTATTACATACCACCATCTATATACCACTATTACATACCACCATCTATATACCACTATTACACACCACCATCTATATACCACTATTACACACCACCATCTATATACCACTATTACATACCACCATCTATATACCACTATTACACACCACCATCTATATACCACTATTACACACCACCATCTATATACCACCATTACATACCACCATCTATATACCACTATTACATACCACCATCTATATACCACTATTACATACCACCATCTATATACCACTATTACATACCACCATCTATGTACCAGTATTACACACCACCATCTATATACCACTATTACATACCACCATCTATATACCACTATTACACACCACCATCTATATACCACTATTACACACCACCATCTATATACCACTATTACATACCACCATCTATATACCACTATTACACACCACCATCTATATACCACTATTACACACCAACATCTATATACCACTATTACACACCACCATCTATATACCACTATTACATACCACTATTACATATCACCAACTATATACCACTATTACATACCACCATCTATATACCACTATTACATACCACCATCTATATACCACTATTACATACCACCATCTATATACCACTATTACATACCACCATCTATATACCACTATTACACACCACCATCTATATACCACTATTACACACCACCATCTATATACCACTATTACACACCACCATCTATATACCACTATTATCTATATACCACTATTACATACCACCATCTATATACCACTATTACATACCACCATCTATATACCACTATTACACACCACCATCTATATACCACTATTACACACCACCATCTATATACCACTATTACATACCACCATCTATATACCACCATCTATATACCACCATCTAACATCTATATACCACTATTACATACCACCATCTAACATCTATATACCACTATTACATACCACCATCTATATACCACTATTACACACCACCATCTATATACCACTATTACATACCACCATCTATATACCACTATTACACACCACCATCTATATACCACTATTACATACCACCATCTATATACCACTATTACATACCACCATCTAACATCTATATACCACTATTACACACCACCATCTATATACCACTATTACATACCACCATCTATATACCACTATTACATACCACCATCTATATACCACTATTACACACCACCATCTATATACCACTATTACACACCACCATCTATATACCACTATTACATACCACCAACTATATACCACTATTACACACCACCATCTATATACCACTATTACACACCACCATCTATATACCAATATTACATACCACCATCTAACATCTATATACCACTATTACATACCCCCATCTATATACCACTATTACACACCACCATCTATATACCACTATTACATACCACCATCTATATACCACTATTACACACCACCATCTATATACCACTATTACATACCACCATCTATATACCACTATTACACACCACCATCTATATACCACTATTACACACCACCATCTATATACCACTATTACACACCACCATCTATATACCACCATCTAACATCTATATACCACTATTACATACCCCCATCTATATACCACTATTACATACCACCATCTAACATCTATATACCACTATTACATACCCCCATCTATATACCACTATTACACACCACCATCTATATACCACTATTACACACCACCATCTATATACCACTATTACATACCACCATCTATATACCACTATTACATACCACCATCTATATACCACTATTACACACCACCATCTATATACCACTATTACATACCACCATCTAACATCTATATACCACTATTACACACCACCATCTATATACCACTATTACATACCACCATCTATATACCACTATTACACACCACCATCTATATACCACTATTACACACCACCATCTATATACCACTATTACATACCACCATCTATATACCACTATTACATACCACCATCTATATACCACTATTACACACCACCATCTATATACCACTATTACATACCCCCATCTATATACCACTATTACACACCACCATCTATATACCACTATTACATACCCCCATCTATATACCACTATTACACACCACCATCTATATACCACTATTACATACCCCCATCTATATACCACTATTACACACCACCATCTATATACCACTATTACACACCACCATCTATATACCACTATTACACACCACCATCTATATACCACTATTACACACCACCATCTATATACCACTATTACATACCACCATCTATATACCACTATTACATACCACCATCTATATACCACTATTACACACCACCATCTATATACCACTATTACACACCACCATCTATATACCACTATTACATACCACCATCTATATACCACTATTACACACCACCATCTATATACCACTATTACACACCACCATCTATATACCACTATTACATACCACCATCTATATACCACTATTACACACCACCATCTATATACCACTATTACACACCACCATCTATATACCACTATTACACACCACCATCTATATACCACTATTACATACCACCATCTATATACCACCATTACATACCACCATCTATATACCACTATTACACACCACCATCTATATACCACTATTACATACCACCATCTATATACCACTATTACACACCACCATCTATATACCACTATTACATACCACCATCTATATACCACTATTACACACCACCATCTATATACCACTATTACACACCACCATCTATATACCACTATTACACACCACCATCTATATACCACTATTACACACCACCATCTAACATCTATATACCACTATTACATACCACCATCTATATACCACTATTACACACCACCATCTATATACCACTATTACACACCACCATCTATATACCACTATTACACACCACCATCTATATACCACTATTACATACCACCATCTATATACCACTATTACACACCACCATCTAACATCTATATACCACTATTACACACCACCATCTATATACCACTATTACATACCACCATCTATATACCACTATTACACACCCCCATCTATATACCACTATTACATACCACCATCTATATACCACTATTACACACCACCATCTATATACCACTATTACACACCACCATCTATATACCACCATTTATATACCACTATTACACACCACCATATATATACCACTATTACATACCACCATCTATATACCACTATTACACACCACCATCTATATACAACTATTACACACCACCATCTATATACCACTATTACACACCACCATCTATATACCACTATTACATACCACCATCTATATACCACTATTACATACCACCATCTATATACCACTATTACATACCACCATCTATATACCACTATTACATACCACCATCTATATACCACTATTACACACCACCATCTATATACCACTATTACACACCACCATCTATATACCACTATTACATACCACCATCTATTTACCACTATTACATACCACCATCTATATACCACTATTACATACCACCATCTATATACCACTATTACATACCACCATCTATATACCACTATTACACACCACCATCTATATACCACTATTACACACCACCATCTATATACCACTATTACATACCACCATCTATATACCACTATTACACACCACCATCTATATACCACTATTACACACCACCATCTATATACCACCATTACATACCACCATCTATATACCACTATTACATACCACCATCTATATACCACTATTACATACCACCATCTATATACCACTATTACATACCACCATCTATGTACCAGTATTACACACCACCATCTATATACCACTATTACATACCACCATCTATATACCACTATTACACACCACCATCTATATACCACTATTACACACCACCATCTATATACCACTATTACATACCACCATCTATTATATACCACTATTACATACCACCATCTATATACCACTATTACACACCACCATCTATATACCACTATTACACACCACCATCTATATACCACTATTACATACCACCATCTATATACCACATACACACCACCATCTATATACCACTATTATATACCACCATCTATATACCATATTACACACCACCATCTATATACCACTATTACATACCACCATCTATATACCACTATTACACACCACCATCTATATACCACTATTACACACCACCATCTATATACCACTATTACACACCACCATCTATATACCACTATTACATACCACCATCTATATACCACTATTACACACCACCATCTATATACCACTATTACACACCACCATCTATATACCACTATTATCATACCACCATCTATATACCACTATTACATACCACCATCTATATACCACTATTACATACCACCATCTATATACCACTATTACACACCACCATCTATATACCACTATTACATACCACCATCTACTATACCACCATCTATATACCACCATTACATACCACCATCTATATACCACTATTACATACCACCATCTAACATCTATATACCATATACCACTATTACATACCACCATCTATATACCACTATTACACACCACCATCTATATACCACTATTACATACCACCATCTATATACCACTATTACACACCACCATCTATATACCACTATTACATACCACCATCTATATACCACTATTACATACCACCATCTAACATCTATATACCACTATTACACACCACCATCTATATACCACTATTACATACCACCATCTATATACCACTATTACATACCACCATCTATATACCACTATTACACACCACCATCTATATACCACTATTACATACCACCATCTATATACCACTATTACATACCACCATCTATATACCACTATTACACACCACCATCTATATACCACTATTACATACCACCATCTATATACCACTATTACACACCACCATCTATATACCACTATTACACACCACCATCTATATACCACTATTACATACCACCATCTATTACCACCATCTATATACCACTATTACATACCCATCCATCTATATACCACTATTACATACCACCATCTATATACCACTATTACATACCACCATCTATATACCACTATTACATACCCCCATCTATATACCACTATTACACACCACCATCTATATACCACTATTACACACCACCATCTATATACCACTATTACATACCACCATCTATATACCACTATTACATACCACCATCTATATACCACTATTACATACCACCATCTATATACCACTATTACATACCACCATCTAACATCTATATACCACTATTACATACCACCATCTATATACCACTATTACATACCACCATCTATATACCACTATTACACACCACCATCTATATACCACTATTACATACCACCATCTATATACCACTATTACATACCACCATCTATATACCACTATTACACACCACCATCTATATACCACTATTACATACCCACCATCTATATACCACTATTACACACCCCATCTATATACCACTATTACACACCACCATCTATATACCCCCATCTATATACCACTATTACACACCACCATCTATATACCACTATTACACACCACCATCTATATACCACTATTACACACCACCATCTATATACCACTATTACACACCACCATCTATATACCACTATTACATACCACCATCTATATACCACTATTACATACCACCATCTATATACCACCATTACATACCACCATCTATATACCACTATTACACACCCCCATCTATATACCACCATTACATACCACCATCTATATACCACTATTACACACCCCCATCTATATACCACTATTACATACCACCATCTATATACCACTATTACATACCACCATCACATACCACCATATATATACCACTATTACACACCACCATCTATATACCACTATTACACACCACCATCTATATACCACTATTACACACCACCATCTATATACCACTATTACATACCACCATCTATATACCACTATTACATACCCCCATCTATATACCACTATTACACACCACCATCTATATACCACTATTACATACCACCATCTATATACCACTATTACACACCACCATCTATATACCACTATTACACACCACCATCTATATACCACTATTACATACCACCATCTAACATCTATATACCACTATTACATACCACCATCTATATACCACTATTACATACCACCATCTATATACCACTATTACATACCACCATCTATATACCACTATTACATACCACCATCTATATACCACTATTACATACCACCATCTATATACCACTATTACACACCACCATCTATATACCACTATTACATACCACCATCTATATACCACTATTACATACCACCATCTATATACCACTATTACATACCACCATCTATATACCACTATTACATACCACCATCTATATACCACTATTACATACCACCATCTAACATCTATATAACACTATTACACACCACCATCTATATACCACTATTACATACCACCATCTATATACCACTATTACTGACTTCATAATTCATAATGGTGATGTTAATTGACTGATATTATCTCATAGAACAAAACCTATAAGATCTCCTAAGCCTGTGTTTACCTCAGACCTTATTTTCGGGCGTTTATCCCAAAACCATAATCTTTCCCCACTCATTTTCTCCATAGGAATGTCTGAACGAACCAGAGGTAACTCATATAAGGGTTTTAAGCAGGCGAGGTCTATAAAAACCAGTACCTATACTTGGGGTCCTTGGAGTATCACCTTTCCAATCATCTCTGTTTTCTCCGCTTATTAGATGGCCCTGTTTCATGGTTTCAAGTCTGGGACTGTAAGTGACCGGTATGTTGGTAAACAGCGCCATCCAGTGGACTAGACTGAATGTGCACCTGGTGGTCTGTAACGTCACAGAAGTCCCATAGCAGTTGAGACGTGGTCATTTCCACGCGAGTTGGCACTCTTGGTACTGTGGTTAGAATGCAGTACCAGGCAGGAGAGACAACTCTTTTGGTACCAAAGTGTGTTTCGGTTTAACTTAGTCATTGTTTTATTTTTTTTTATTTCCAAGGGTCAATGCCCTGCTCTAGGGCATGTTGACCGATCTACCACCAGGCCAAAAAACGTGAACCCGAACCCTCCAAGATCCCCCCACAGTTCCCCAATAGCTGTCCCCCCCACAGTCCCCCCACCCCCCAGGAAGAAAAATAAAATAAAAAATACAATTAATTCCATTCCCCAAGAACCCCCCAATGCACCAACAACCAAGAGAATGAACCCCAGAACCCCCCAACGCACCAACAACCAAGAGAATGAACCCCCACCCCCAATGCACCAACAACCAAGAGAATGAACCCCACCCCAAAACACCCCAATGCACCAACAACCAAGAGAATGAACCCCACCCCCAGAACCCCCAACGCACCAACAACCAAGAGAATGAACCCCCACCCCCAGAACCCCCAACGCACCAACAACCAAGAGAATGAACCCCCACCCCCAAGAACCCCCCAATGCACCAACAACCAAGAGAATGAACCCCACCCCCAAGAACCCCCAATGCAGCAACAACCAAGAGAATGAACCCCCAGAACCCCCAACGCACCAACAACCAAGAGAATGAACCCCACCCCCCAGAACCCCCAATGCACCAACAACCAAGAGAATGAACCCCACCCCAAGAACCCCCAATGCACCAACAACCAAGAGAATGAACCCCCACCCCCAGAACCCCCAACGCACCAACAACCAAGAGAATGAACCCCCACCCCCAAGAACCCCCAACGCACCAACAACCAAGAGAATGAACCTCCACCCCCAGAACCCCCAACGCACCAACAACCAAGACAATGAACCCCCAGAACCCCCAGAACCCCCAACGCACCAACAACCAAGAGAATGAAACCCCCAGAACCCCCAATGCACCAACAACCAAGAGAATGAAACCCCACCCCCAAGAACCCCCCAATGCACCAACAACCAAGAGAATGAACCCCAGAACCCCCAATATCCCCCAATGCACCAACAACCAAGAGAATGAACCCCAGAACCCCCAACGCACCAACAACCAAGAGAATGAACCCCCAGAACCCCCAACGCACCAACAACCAAGAGAATGAACCCCCAGAACCCCCAACGCACCAACAACCAAGAGAATGAACCCCCAGAACCCCCAACGCACCAACAACCAAGAGAATGAACCCCCAGAACCCCCAACGCACCAACAACCAAGAGAATGAACCCCCAGAACCCCCAACGCACCAACAACCAAGAGAATGAACCCCCAGAACCCCCAACGCACCAACAACCAAGAGAATGAACCCCCAGAACCCCCAACACACCAACAACCAAGAGAATGAACCCCCAGAACCCCCAGAACCCCCAACGCACCAACAACCAAGAGAATGAACCCCAGAACCCCCAACGCACCAACAACCAAGAGAATGAACCCCCAGAACCCCCAACGCACCAACAACCAAGAGAATGAACCCCCAGAACCCCCAACACACCAACAACCAAGAGAATGAACCCCCAGAACCCCAGAACCCCCAACGCACCAACAACCAAGAGAATGAACCCCCAGAACCCCCAACGCACCAACAACCAAGAGAATGAACCCCCCAGAACCCCCAACGCACCAACAACCAAGAGAATGAACCCCCAGAACCCCCAACGCACCAACAACCAAGAGAATGAACCCCCCAGAACCCCCAACGCACCAACAACCAAGAGAATGAACCCCCAGAACCCCCAACGCACCAACAACCAAGAGAATGAACCCCCAGAACCCCCAACGCACCAACAACCAAGAGAATGAACCCCCAGAACCCCCAACGCACCAACAACCAAGAGAATGAACCCCCAGAACCCCCAACGCACCAACAACCAAGAGAATGAACCCCCAGAACCCCCAACGCACCAACAACCAAGAGAATGAACCCCCAGAACCCCCCAACGCACCAACAACCAAGAGAATGAACCAACCCAGAACCCCCAGAACCCCCAACGCACCAACAACCAAGAGAATGAACCCCCAGAACCCCCAACGCACCAACAACCAAGAGAATGAACCCCCCAGAACCCCCCAACAACCAGGAGATTTGAACTAAAGAGACGAAAGGAAATGACAGAAGAAAACAGCAAACAACAATGAAAAAAATAAAACAAAATAATAGATTTAAAACAAAGGACCTCAAGGACAAGTGAAACCATAACAGCAAGGCCAACTGTATATGTTTTGTGTGTCTGGCACTATTACATGTATGTGTGTGTTCTTGTATGTGTTTATTTGAATGAGAGTGTGTGTATGTGTACAAACACCTGCACGGCATCAGCCTCAGGCAAACCGACATTAGTTGTAAAAACACTGCCACTTAGTGTCATTCAAATGTACTTTTATTATGAACTTAGTCATTGTTAGCTAGCTAAAATAAAGTGGTCAAGTTATTTAATATGGCTTTATTTAGGGAGGGGGGATATTTAGTTGTTTTTGTATGTCTAGGCTTCGTTGTGTTGACAATGGCTAGGCTTCGTTGTGTTGACTGTGGTGTGTTTTGTATGGCTAGGCTTCGTTGTGTTGACTGTGGTGTGTTTTGTATGGCTAGGCTTCGTTGTGTTGACTGTGGTGTGTTTTGTATGGCTAGGCGTTGTGTTGACTGTGGTTGTTTTGTTGACTGTGGTGTGTTTTGTATGGCTAGGCTTCGTTGTGTTGACTGTGGTGTGTTTTGTATGGCTAGGCTTCGTTGTGTTGACTGTGGTGTGTTTTGTACCTGCTACGTTGTGTTGACTGTGGTGTGTTTTGTATGGCTAGGCTTCGTTGTGTTGACTGTGGTGTGTTTTGTATGGCTAGGCTTCGTTGTGTTGACTGTGGTGTGTTTTGTATGGCTAGGCTTCGTTGTGTTGACTGTAGTGTGTTTTGTATGGCTAGGCTTCGTTGTGTTGACTGTGGTGTGTTTTGTATGGCTAGGCTTCGTTGTGTTGACTGTGGTGTGTTTTGTATGGCTAGGCTTCGTTGTGTTGACTGTGGTGTGTTTTGTATGGCTAGGCTTCGTTGTTTGACTGTGGTGTGTTTTGTATGGCTAGGCTTCGTTGTGTTGACTGTGGTGTGTTTTGTATGGCTAGGCTTCGTTGTGTTGACTGTGGTGTGTTTTGTATGGCTAGGCTTCGTTGTGTTGACTGTGTGTGTTTTGTATGGCTAGGCTTCGTTGTGTTGACTGTGGTGTGTTTTGTATGGCTAGGCTTCGTTGTGTTGACTGTGGTGTGTTTTGTATGGCTAGGCTTCGTTGTGTTGACTGTGGTGTGTTTTGTATGGCTAGGCTTCGTTGTGTTGACTGTGGTGTGTTTTGTATGGCTAGGCTTCGTTGTGTTGACTGTGGTGTGTTTTGTATGGCTAGGCTTCGTTGTGTTGACTGTGGTGTGTTTTGTATGGCTAGGCTTCGTTGTGTTGACTGTGGTGTGTTTTGTATGGCTAGGCTTCGTTGTGTTGACTGTGGTGTGTTTTGTTTTGTCGGTGGGTAAAAACAGCGAGGTGAAAAATACTTCAACACCGAACAAAAATAGAAATGTGACATGTAAAGATTTTTGTTCCATGTTTCATGGCCAAACATTGTTTTCCCCAGAAATGTTCCAGACGCAAAAAAAAAATGCTTATTTCTCTCAAATTTAGGGCACTAATTTGTTCACATCCCTGTTAGTGAGCATTTCTCCTTTCCCAATATAATCCACTTTACAGGTGTGGCATAACAAAGAAGCTGATTAAACAGAGTGATCATTACACAGGAGCACCTTGTGCTGGGGGGGTGTGGTGCACACAATGCCACAGATGTCTCAAGTTTTGAGGGAGCGTGCAATTGGCATGCTGACTGCATGAATGTCCACCAGAGCTGTTGCCAGAGAATTGAATGTTTAGAGAATTTAGCAGCCCAGGACCTCCACATCCGGCTTCTTCACCTGCGGGATTGTCGAGGAAGGGAGAAGAAAAATGTGTTCTGATTGGCTGGGCCTGGTTCCCCAGTGGGTGGGCCTGGCTGTCAAGTGGGTGGGCCTAGCTCCCCAGTGGGTGGGCCTAGCTCCCCAGTGGGTGGGCCTAGCTCCCCAGTGGGTGGGCCTGGCTCCCCAGTGGGTGGGCCTGGCTCCCCAGTGGGTGGGCCTGGCTGTCAAGTGGGTGGGCCTATGCCCTTCTAGGCCCACTCATGGCTGTGCCCCTGCCCAGTCATCTGAAATCCATAGATTAGAGCCTTATTTATTTAATTTAAAATGACTGATTTTCTTATATGAACTGTAACTCAAACAAATCTTTGAAATTGTCACGTTTATATTTTTGTTCAGTTTAACTACATGGTGGAGAAATTGTGATCATGTTCAAAGAAATCACAAGGGGGAACTGGTGCTCACTGTCAGCCTGGGCATTATTTACACCTTGTCAGGCAATCTGCCACATTGGCCTACCTGGTTGAGACCTGCTAGACAGGCCATGATGTCAATCACAAGGTGCGGAAAGAAATCTATAGGAGATTTTCAATAGGAGTGTGAGGGTTCCGGGTTCTGAGGGTTCCGGTTCTGAGGGTTCCGGTTCTGAGGGTTCTGGTTCTGAGGGTTCCGGTTCTGAGGGTGTTGAGTGTGAGAGCAGAGTCCCTCTCCTCCTATCTCCTCTCGTCTCCTCTCCTCTCCTCTCCCGCAAACATCAACAACTAGATAGTAGACAGGCCCAAGAGGAACAGCATCAACAACTAGATAGTAGACAGGCCCAAGAGGAACAGCATCAACAACTAGATAGTAGACAGGCCCAAGAGGAACAGCATCAACAACTAGATAGTAGACAGGCCCAAGAGGAACAGCATCAACAACTAGATAGTAGACAGGCCCAAGAGGAACAGCATCAACAACTAGATAGTAGACAGGCCCAAGAGGAACAGCATCAACAACTAGATCACAGAGTAGTGTTGTCTCTATGGTCCAGACCAGTAGTCTAACAGAGTAGTGTTGTCTCTATGGTCCAGACCAGTAGTCTAACAGAGTAGTGTTCTGTCTCTATGGTCCAGACCAGTAGTCTAACAGAGTAGTGTTCTGTCTCTATGGTCCAGACCAGTAGTCTAACAGAGTAGTGTTCTGTCTCTATGGTCCAGACCAGTAGTCTAACAGAGTAGTGTTCTGTCTCTATGGTCCAGACCAGTAGTCTAACAAAGTAGTGTTGTCTCTATGGTCCAGACCAGTAGTCTAACAGAGTAGTGTTGTCTCTATGGTCCAGACCAATAGTCTAACAGAGTAGTGTTGTCTCTATGGTCCAGACCAGTAGTCTAACAGAGTAGTGTTCTGTCTCTATGGTCCAGACCAGTAGTCTAACAGAGTAGTGTTGTCTCTATGGTCCAGACCAGTAGTCTAACAGAGTAGTGTTGTCTCTATGGTCCAGACCAGTAGTCTAACAGAGTAGTGTTGTCTCTATGGTCCAGACCAGTAGTCTAACAGAGTAGTGTTCTGTCTCTATGGTCCAGACCAGTAGTCTAACAGAGTAGTGTTGTCTCTATGGTCCAGACCAGTAGTCTAACAGAGTAGTGTTGTCTCTATGGTCCAGACCAGTAGTCTAACAGAGTAGTGTTATGTCTCTATGGTCCAGACCAGTAGTCTAACAGAGTAGTGTTGTCTCTATGGTCCAGACCAGTAGTCTAACAGAGTAGTGTTGTCTGTATGGTCCAGACCAGTAGTCTAACAGAGTAGTGTTCTGTCTCTATGGTCCAGACCAGTAGTCTAACAGAGTAGTGTTGTCTCTATGGTCCAGACCAGTAGTCTAACAGAGTAGTGTTCTGTCTCTATGGTCCAGACCAGTAGTCTAACAGAGTAGTGTTGTCTGTATGGTCCAGACCAGTAGTCTAACAGAGTAGTGTTGTCTCTATGGTCCAGACCAGTAGTCTAACAGAGTAGTGTGCTGTCTCTATGGTCCAGACCAGTAGTGTAACAGAGTAGTGTTGTCTCTATGGTCCAGACCAGTAGTCTAACAGAGTAGTGTTCTGTCTCTATGGTCCAGACCAGTAGTCTAACAGAGTAGTGTTGTCTGTATGGTCCAGACCAGTAGTCTAACAGAGTAGTGTTGTCTCTATGGTCCAGACCAGTAGTCTAACAGAGTAGTGTTGTCTCTATGGTCCAGACCAGTAGTCTAACAGAGTAGTGTTGTCTCTATGGTCCAGACCAGTAGTCTAACAGAGTAGTGTTGTCTGTATGGTCCAGACCAGTAGTCTAACAGAGTAGTGTTCTGTCTCTATGGTCCAGACCAGTAGTCTAACAGAGTAGTGTTGTCTCTATGGTCCACAGCAGTAGTCTAACAGAGTTGACAAGGACATCCCTGCCAGCCAAACTCTCCCCTAACCCGGAAGACGCTGGGCCAAACTCTCCCCTAACCCGGACGACGCTGGGTTGTCAAACTCTCCCTAACCCGGACGACGCTGGGCCAAACTCTCCCCTAACCCGGAGACGCTGGGCCAAACTCTTCCCTAACCCGGATGACCAGGCCAAACTCTCCCCTAACCCGGACGACGCTGGGCCAAACTCTCCCCTAACCCTACGCTGGGCCAAACTCTCCCTAACCCGGATGACGCTGGGCCAAACTCTCCCCTAACCCGGACGAGTGGGCCAAACTCTCCCTAACCCGGACAACGCTGGGCCAAACTCTCCCCTAACCCACGACCAAACTCTCCCCTAACCCGGATGACGCTGGGCCAATAGGTAGATGATCAGCATCAGTCAGTTCAGTAAGCGCTGTGAGTAATCTCTGAGTCCTCTGAGTGAGCAGGTTAGTTACTGAGTGACTAGCAGGTCAGGACAGAGTGAGGGTGAGCAGGTTAGTGACTGAGTGACTAGCAGGTCAGGTCAGGATAGAGTGAGGGTGAGCAGGTTAGTTACTGAGTGACTAGCAGGTCAGGTCAGGATAGAGTGAGGGTGAGCAGGTTAGTGACTGAGTGACTAGCAGGTCAGGTCAGGATAGAGTGAGGGTGAGCAGGCTAGTTACTGAGTGACTAGCAGGTCAGGTCAGGATAGAGTGAGGTGAGCAGGTTAGTGACTGAATGACTAGCAGGTCAGGATAGAGTGAGGGTGAGCAGGTTAGTGACTGAGTGACTAGCAGGTCAGGTCAGGATAGAGTGAGGGTGAGCAGGTTAGTTACTGAGTGACTAGCAGGTCAGGTCAGGATAGAGTGAGGTGAGCAGGTTAGTGACTGAGTGACTAGCAGGTCAGGATAGAGTGAGGGTGAGCAGGTTAGTGACCGAGTGACTAGCAGGTCAGGATAGAGTGAGGGTGAGCAGGTTCGTGACTGAGTGACTAGCAGGTCAGGATAGAGTGAGGGTGAGCAGGTTAGTGACTGAGTGACTAGCAGGTCAGGTCAGGATAGAGTGAGGGTGAGCAGGTTAGTGACTGAGTGACTAGCAGGTCAGGTCAGGATAGAGTGAGGGTGAGCAGGTTAGTTACTGAGTGACTAGCAGGTCAGGTCAGGATAGAGTGAGGGTGAGCAGGTTAGTGACCGAGTGACTAGCAGGTCAGGATAGAGTGAGGGTGAGCAGGTTAGTGACTGAGTGACTAGCAGGTCAGGATAGAGTGAGGGTGAGCAGGTTAGTGACTGAGTGACTAGCAGGTCAGGTCAGGATAGAGTGAGGGTGAGCAGGTTAGTTACTGAGTGACTAGCAGGTCAGGTCAGGATAGAGTGAGGGTGAGCAGGTTAGTGACTGAGTGACTAGCAGGTCAGGTCAGGATAGAGTGAGGGTGAGCAGGCTAGTTACTGAGTGACTAGCAGGTCAGGTCAGGATAGAGTGAGGTGAGCAGGTTAGTGACTGAATGACTAGCAGGTCAGGATAGAGTGAGGGTGAGCAGGTTAGTGACTGAGTGACTAGCAGGTCAGGTCAGGATAGAGTGAGGGTGAGCAGGTTAGTTACTGAGTGACTAGCAGGTCAGGTCAGGATAGAGTGAGGTGAGCAGGTTAGTGACTGAGTGACTAGCAGGTCAGGATAGAGTGAGGGTGAGCAGGTTAGTGACCGAGTGACTAGCAGGTCAGGATAGAGTGAGGGTGAGCAGGTTCGTGACTGAGTGACTAGCAGGTCAGGATAGAGTGAGGGTGAGCAGGTTAGTGACTGAGTGACTAGCAGGTCAGGTCAGGATAGAGTGAGGGTGAGCAGGTTAGTGACTGAGTGACTAGCAGGTCAGGTCAGGATAGAGTGAGGGTGAGCAGGTTAGTTACTGAGTGACTAGCAGGTCAGGTCAGGATAGAGTGAGGGTGAGCAGGTTAGTGACCGAGTGACTAGCAGGTCAGGATAGAGTGAGGGTGAGCAGGTTAGTGACTGAGTGACTAGCAGGTCAGGATAGAGTGAGGGTGAGCAGGTTAGTGACTGAGTGACTAGCAGGTCAGGTCAGGATAGAGTGAGGGTGAGCAGGTTAGTTACTGAGTGACTAGCAGGTCAGGTCAGGATAGAGTGAGGGTGAGCAGGTTAGTGACTGAGTGACTAGCAGGTCAGGATAGAGTGAGGGTGAGCAGGTTAGTGACTGAGTGACTAGCAGGTCAGGATAGAGTGAGGGTGAGCAGGTTAGTTACTGAGTGACTAGCAGGTCAGGATAGAATGAGGGTGACCACTCTCCCACGCTGAATAGCCTGATGAGACACCGGGTCCCCACTATTCCCTGAATAGCCTGAAGACACACCGGGTCCCCACTATTCCCTGAATAGCCTGAAGAGACACCGGGTCCCCACTATTCCCTGAATAGCCTGAAGAGACACCGGGTCCCCACTATTCCCTGAATAGCCTGAAGAGACACCGGGTCCCCACTATTCCCTGAATAGCCCGAAGACACACCGGGTCCCCACTATTCCCTGAATAGCCTGAAGAGACACCGGGTCCCCACTATTCCCTGAATAGCCTGAAGACACACCGGGTCCCCACTATTCCCTGAATAGCCTGAAGACACACCGGGTCCCCACTATTCCCTGAAGAGCCTGAAGAGACACCGGGTCCCCACTATTCCCTGAATAGCCTGAAGAGACACCGGGTCCCCACTATTCCCACTCTCCCACGCTGAAGAGCCTGAAGACACACCGGGTCCCCACTATTCCCACGCTGAAGAGCCTGAAGACACACCGGGTCCCCACTATTCCCACTCTGAATAGCCTGAAGACACACCGGGTCCCCACTATTCCCTGAAGAGCCTGAAGAGACACCGGGTCCCCACTATTCCCTGAAGAGCCTGAAGACACACCGGGTCCCCACTATTCCCTGAAGAGCCTGAAGACACACCGGGTCCCCACTATTCCCACTCTCCCACGCTGAAGAGCCTGAAGAGACACCGGGTCCCCACTATTCCCACTCTCCCACTCTGAATAGCCTGAAGAGACACCGGGTCCCCACTATTCCCACGCTGAAGAGCCTGAAGAGACACCGGGTCCCCACTATTCCCACTCTCCCACGCTGAAGAGCCTGAAGAGACACCGGGTCCCCACTATTCCCACTCTCCCACTCTGAATAGCCTGAAGAGACACCGGGTCCCCACTATTCTCACGCTGAAGAGCCTGAAGAGACACCGGGTGGATCCCCACTATTCCCACTCTCCCACGCTGAAGAGCCTGAAGACACACCGGGTCCCCACTATTCCCACTCTCCCACGCTGAAGAGCCTGAAGAGACACCGGGTCCCCACTATTCCCCTCCCACGCTGAAGAGCCTGAAGACACACCGGGTCCCCACTATTCCCACTCTCCCACGCTGAAGAGCCTGAAGACACACCGGGTCCCCACTATTCCCTGAATAGCCTGAAGAGACACTGGGTCCCCACTATTCCCTGAATAGCCTGAAGACACACCGGGTCCCCACTATTCCCACTCTCCCACGCTGAAGAGCCTGAAGACACACCGGGTCCCCACTATTCCCTGAATAGCCTGAAGAGACACCGGGTCCCCACTATTCCCTGAATAGCCTGAAGACACACCGGGTCCCCACTATTCCCACTCTCCCACGCTGAAGAGCCTGAAGACACACCGGGTCCCCACTATTCCCTGAATAGCCTGAAGACACACCGGGTCCCCACTATTCCCTGAATAGCCTGAAGAGACACCGGGTCCCCACTATTCCCTGAATAGCCTGAAGAGACACCGGGTCCCCACTATTCCCTGAATAGCCTGAAGACACACCGGGTCCCCACTATTCCCTGAATAGCCTGAAGACACACCGGGTCCCCACTATTCCCTGAAGAGCCTGAAGACACACCGGGTCCCCACTATTCCCTGAATAGCCCGAAGACACACCGGGTCCCCACTATTCCCTGAAGAGCCTGAAGACACACCGGGTCCCCACTATTCCCTGAATATCCTGAAGAGACACCGGGTCCCCACTATTCCCTGAAGAGCCTGAAGACACACCGGGTCCCCACTATTCCCTGAATAGCCTGAAGAGACACCGGGTCCCCACTATTCCCACTCTCCCATGCTGAAGAGCCTGAAGACACACCGGGTCCCCACTATTCCCTGAATAGCCTGAAGAGACACTGGGTCCCCACTATTCCCTGAATAGCCTGAAGACACACCGGGTCCCCACTATTCCCACTCTCCCACGCTGAAGAGCCTGAAGACACACCGGGTCCCCACTATTCCCTGAATAGCCTGAAGACACACCGGGTCCCCACTATTCCCTGAATAGCCTAAAGAGACACTGGGTCCCCACTATTCCCTGAATAGCCTGAAGACACACCGGGTCCCCACTATTCCCACTCTCCCACGCTGAAGAGCCTGAAGACACACCGGGTCCCCACTATTCCCTGAATAGCCTGAAGAGACACTGGGTCCCCACTATTCCCTGAATAGCCTGAAGACACACCGGGTCCCCACTATTCCCTGAATAGCCTGAATAGACACCGGGTCCCCACTATTCCCTGAAGAGCCTGAAGAGACACCGGGTCCCCACTATTCCCTGAATAGCCTGAAGACACACCGGGTCCCCACTATTCCCTGAATAGCCTGAAGACACACCGGGTCCCCACTATTCCCTGAATAGCCTGAAGACACACCGGGTCCCCACTATTTCCTGAAGAGCCTGAAGACACACCGGGTCCCCACTATTCCCTGAAGAGCCTGAAGACACACCGGGTCCCCACTATTCCCTGAATAGCCTGAAGAGACACTGGGTCCCCACTATTCCCTGAATATCCTGAAGACACACCGGGTCCCCACTATTCCCACTCTCCCACGCTGAAGAGCCTGAAGACACACCGGGTCCCCACTATTCCCTGAATAGCCTGAAGAGACACCGGGTCCCCACTATTCCCTGAAGACACACCGGGTCCCCACTATTCCCACTCTCCCACGCTGAAGAGCCTGAAGACACACCGGGTCCCCACTATTCCCTGAATAGCCTGAATAGACACCGGGTCCCCACTATTCCCTGAAGAGCCTGAAGAGACACCGGGTCCCCACTATTCCCTGAATAGCCTGAAGACACACCGGGTCCCCACTATTCCCTGAATAGCCTGAAGACACACCGGGTCCCCACTATTCCCTGAATAGCCTGAAGACACACCGGGTCCCCACTATTTCCTGAAGAGCCTGAAGACACACCGGGTCCTCACTATTCCCTGAAGAGCCTGAAGACACACCGGGTCCCCACTATTCCCTGAATAGCCTGAAGAGACACTGGGTCCCCACTATTCCCTGAATAGCCTGAAGACACACCGGGTCCCCACTATTCCCACTCTCCCACGCTGAAGAGCCTGAAGACACACCGGGTCCCCACTATTCCCTGAATAGCCTGAAGAGACACCGGGTCCCCACTATTTGAAGACACATTGGTCCCCACTATTCCACTCTCCCACGCTGAAGAGCCTGAAGACACACGGGTCCCCACTATTCCCTGAATAGCCTGAAGAGACACCGGGTCCCCACTATTCCTGAATAGCCTGAAGACACACCGGGTCCCCACTATTCCCTGAATAGCCTGAAGACACACCGGGTCCCCACTATTCCCTGAAGAGCCTGAAGACACACCGGGTCCCCACTATTCCCTGAATAGCCCGAAGACACACCGGGTCCCCACTATTCCCTGAAGAGCCTGAAGACACACCGGGTCCCCACTATTCCCTGAATAGCCTGAAGAGACACCGGGTCCCCACTATTCCCTGAAGAGCCTGAAGACCGGGTCCCCACTATTCCCTGAATAGCCTGAAGAGACACCGGGTCCCCACTATTCCCACTCTCCCATGCTGAAGAGCCTGAAGACACACCGGGTCCCCACTATTCCCTGAATAGCCTGAAGAGACACTGTCCCCACTATTCCCTGAATAGCCTGAAGACACACCGGGTCCCCACTATTCCCACTCTCCCACGCTGAAGTGCCTGAAGGTGGTACCGGGTCCCCACTATTCCCTGAATAGCCTGAAGACACACTGGGTCCCCACTATTCCCTGAATAGCCTGAAGAGACACTGGGTCCCCACTATTCCCTGAATAGCCTGAAGACACACCGGGTCCCCACTATTCCCACTCTCCCACGCTGAAGGCCTGAAGACACACGGTTCCCCACTATTCCCTGAATAGCCTGAAGAGACACTGGGTCCCCACTATTCCCTGAATAGCCTGAAGACACACCGGGTCCCCACTATTCCCTGAATAGCCTGAATAGACACCGGGTCCCCACTATTCCCTGAAGAGCCTGAAGAGACACCGGGTCCCCACTATTCCCTGAATAGCCTGAAGACACACCGGGTCCCCACTATTCCCTGAATAGCCTGAAGACACACCGGGTCCCCACTATTCCCTGAATAGCCTGAAGACACACCGGGTCCCCACTATTTCCTGAAGAGCCTGAAGACACACCGGGTCCCCACTATTCCCTGAATAGCCTGAAGACACACCGGGTCCCCACTATTCCCTGAAGAGCCTGAAGACACACCGGGTCCCCACTATTCCCTGAATAGCCTGAAGAGACACCGGGTCCCCACTATTCCCTGAAGAGCCTGAAGACACACCGGGTCCCCACTATTCCCACTCTCCCATGCTGAATAGCCTGAAGACACACCGGGTCCCCACTATTCCCACTCTCCCAAGCTGAATAGCCTGAAGACACACCGGGTCCCCACTATTCCCACTCTCCCACGCTGAATAGCCTGAAGACACACCGGGTCCCCACTATTCCCACTCTCCCACGCTGAATAGCCTGAAGACACACCGGGTCCCCACTATTCCCACTCTCCCACTCTGAATAGCCTGAAGAGACACTGGGTCCCCACTATTCCCTGAAGAGCCTGAAGACACACCGGGTCCCCACTATTCCCTGAATAGCCTGAAGAGACAGGGCTCTTCTCACAGCCTGTATTTCCCTACCGGGGAACATTGCAAACTGTAGGTCGGGATTTTTGACCTGGTTACATGTCTACAAATTGATTGGACTCCACCTGGGGTAAATTCAATTTGATTGGTCTCCAACTGGGGTAAATTCAATTGATTGGACTCCACCTGGGGTAAATTCAATTTGATTGGACTCCACCTGGGGTAAATTCAATTTGATTGGACTCCACCTGGGGTAAATTCAATTTGATTGGACTCCACCTGGGGTAAATTCAATTGATTGGACATGATTTGGAAAGACACGCACCTGTCTATATAAGGTCCCACAGCTGACAGTGCTTTTTAGAGCAAAAACCAAGCCATGAGGTTGAAGGAATTGTCCGTAGAGCTCCGAGACAGGATTGTGTCGAGGCACAGATCTGAGGTGGTGACCAAGAACCCGATGGTCACTCTGACAGAGCTCTAGAGTTCCTCTGTGAAGATGAGAGAACCTTCCAGAAGGACAACTATTTCTGCAGCACTCCACCAATCAGGCCTTTATGGTAGAGTTGCCAGACGGAAGCAACTCCTCAGTAAAAGGCACATGACAGCCCACTTGGAGTTTTCCAAAAGGCACCTAAAGACTCTCAGACCATGAAAAACAAGATTCTCTGGTCTGATGAAACCAAGATTGAACTCTTTGGCCTGAATGCCAAGTGTCACGTCTGGAGGAAACCTGGCACCATCCCTACGGTGATGCATGGTGGTGGCAGCACCATGCTGTGGGGATTTCTGTCAGCGGCAGGGACTGTGAGACTAGTCAGCATTGAGGGAAAGATGAACGGAGCAAAGTACAGAGAGATCCTTGATGAAAACCTGCACCAGAGCGCTCAGGACCTCAGACTGGGGCGAAGGTTCACCTTCCAACAGGACAACGACCCTAAGCACACAGCCAAGCCATGGCTCAGGACAAGTCTCTGAATGTCCTTGAGTGGCCCAGCCAGAGCCCAGACTTGAACCTGATCAAACATCTCTGGAGAGACCTGAAAATAGCTGTGCAGCGGCTCCCCTATCCAACCTGACAGAACTTGAGAGGATCTGCAGAGAAGAATGGGAGAAACTCCCCAAATACAGGTGTGCAAGCTTACAAGCGTGATAACCAAGAAGACTCAAGGCTATAATCACTGCCAAAGGTGCTTCAACAAAAAGTACTGAGTAAAGGGTCTGAATTATGTATTATAGGTCGTGGGATATTTCAGTTTTCTTCTTTTTAATACATTTGCAAATTTCCTAAACCTGTTTTTGCTTTATCATTATGGTGTATTGTGATGTCATTATTACATTGTGATGTCATTATGGGGTATTGTGATGTCATGACGGGGGTATTGTGATGTCATTATGATGTCATTACGGGTATTGTGATGTCATTATGGGGTATTGTGATGTCATTATGGGGTATTGTGATGTCATTACGGGGTATTGTGTGTAGATTGATGAATGGGAACAAAACTATACTACCATTTTAGGCTGTAACGTAACAACATGTGGGAAAAGTCAAGGGGTCTGAATACTTTCTGAAGGATCAACACAGCAGCTTTCATTTCCTTGGAGCAAAAAAAAAATCTACTACCAAGTTGGCTTTTACAATGGGGGTCAATGGGAAAGGCTTTTACAATGGGGGGGGTCAATGGGAAAGGCTCTTAACAATGGGGGTCAATGGGAAAGGCTTTTACAATGGGGGTCAATGGGAAAGGCTTTTACAATGGGGGTCAATAGGAAAGGCTCTTTTACAATGGGGGTCAATGGGAAAGGCTCTTTTACAATGGGGGTCAATGGGAAAGGCTCTTTTACAATGGGGGGGGTCAATGGGAAAGGCTCTTAACAATGGGGGTCAATGGGAAAGGCTCTTTTAACAATGGGGGGTCAATGGGAAAGGCTTTTAACAATGGGGGTCAATGGGAAAGGCTTTTAACAATGGGGGTCAATGGGAAAGGCTTTTTAACAATGGGGGTCAATGGGAAAGGCTCTTTACAATGGGGGTCAATGGGAAAGGCTTTTAACAATGGGGGTCAATGGGAAAGGCTTTTAACAATGGGGGTCAATGGGAAAGGCTTTTAACAATGGGGGTCAATGGGAAAGGCTCTTTTACAATGGGGGTCAATGGGAAAGGCTCTTTTACAATGGGGGTCAATGGGAAAGGCTCTTTTACAATGGGGGGTCAATGGGAAAGGCTCTTTTACAATGGGGGGGTCAATGGGAAAGGCTCTTTTACAATGGGGGGTCAATGGGAAAGGCTCTTTTACAATGGGGGGGTCAATGGGAAAGGCTCTTTTACAATGGGGGGTCAATGGGAAAGGCTATTTTACAATGGGGGGGTCAATGGGAAAGGCTTTTAACAATGGGGGGTCAATGGGAAAGGCTCTTTTACAATGGGGGTCAATGGGAAAGGCTTTTAACAATGGGGGTCAATGGGAAAGAATGTTTGTTTTCCCCAATTTGTGGACCAGGAGAATTCCTTATTAGGTGAATATGGGAGTATAAAGTGAGGGTGAGCAGCTTGCTAATGGAGGATGACAGAGGGAAGGATGGAAAAGAGGGAGGAGCAGGTACGTTCTCCCTCTCACCTAAGAAGCTGGTGAACAGAGCTTTAACAGGGCTGCGGCAGGGCTGTGGGTGAAGATGGGATTAGCTCTAAGCTCCCAGCAGATGCTCCATCTCCTTTGGGCTCATCTCAGTTTAGCATGGAAAGCTCCTAACTCTATAGAGGCTGGACGAAGAGGCTTATTCTGTTACAAATTAAGCCAAAGGGGGTGTCAGGACTAATGCCAGCACTATAGCACACAGCAGCAGGTTACTAGTCCAACGCTCTAACCACGAGGCTACCCTGCCGCCCCTAATGCCAGCACTATAGCACTATAGCACACAGCAGCAGGGGGTCACACTCATAGAAACACTCATCTAAAACACAGCACAGATTGGAAGGGTACACTTCCTGCTTTTACTTCCTGCTTCGCTCCTATGGGTCCACTCACAATGGTCCACCCATTATGACATCATTGACTTGAATAGGGAGGCCTGTTCTAAAAACTAAAGGATTAAATGTGTTTTTATCATCAATTGCGTACAAGAACAAACAGAAACGTGACATTCACTCTAACCAGAGAGAGATTCACATACTGTAGGCACCACACACACACAGAGAGAGAGAAGAGAGAGAGAGAGAGACAGAGAGAGAGAGAGAGAGACAGAGAGAGAGAGAGAGAGAGAGAGAGAGACAGAGAGAGAGAGAGAGAGAGAGACAGTCCTTTAACTATTTGTACATTGTATATATATATTTATAATATAACATTTGTGATGTCTTTACTGTTTTGAAACTTCTGTATGTGTAATGTTTACTGTTCATTTTTGTTGTTTTTCACTTTATATATTCACTTTATATATTATCTACCTCACTTGCTTTGGCAATGTTAACACATGTTTCCCATGCCAATAAAGCCCTTGAATTGAATTGAATTGAATAGAGAGACAGAGAGAGAGAGAGAGAGAGAGAGAGACAGAGAGAGAGAGAGACAGAGAGAGACAGAGAGAGAGACAGAGAGAGAGAGACAGAGAGAGAGAGAGAGAGAGAGACAGAGAGAGAGAGGACAGAGAGAGACAGAGAGAGAGAGAGAGAGACAGAGAGAGAGAGAGAGAGAGAGAGAGACAGACAGAGAGACAGAGACAGAGAGACAGAGAGAGAGAGACAGAGAGAGAGAGACAGAGAGAGACAGAGAGAGAGAGACAGAGAGACAGAGAGACAGAGAGAGAGAGACAGAGAGAGACAGAGAGAGACATTTTCCTTTTTCCCAACACTGTACAGTAGTATTCAATATCAAGGTAAAACTAGACGGTTCTTTTCCATTAAGAAACATTTTGTAAATTGCTCTAACTCTTTAAAAGTATTGTTTTTGACAGTGGAAGATGTTTGAAACGTTTTACTTAAGCGAAGCAGTTAAAAATATAGTCAAAGTTATATTGAGTAAAATCATTGGTCTGATTACTTTGATAGACTACTATATAAACATTACCACTTAGGATTGAAGGGCATTTAGAGCACAAATCTGGAAGAATGACCCTCCGACCCTTGACCCCTTTACACTCTCCTACTCACTGGTGTTAAGTACTTAAGTTAAAATACTTTAAAGTTCTACTTAGGTCGTTTTTGGGGGTATCTGTACTTTACTTTTTATATATTTCTTTACAACTTCTACTTCACTACATTTCTAAAGAAAATAATATCATTTTTACTCCATACATTTTCCCTGACAAAAGTACTCGTTACATTTTGAATGTTTAGCAGGACAGAGAACATCCCTGGTCATCCCTACTGCCTCTGATCTGAAGGACTCACTAAACAGAGAACATCCCTGGTCATCCCTACTGCCTCTGATCTGGTGGACTCACTAAACAGAGAACATCCCTGGTCATCCCTACTGCCTCTGATCTGGAGGACTCACTAAACAGAGAACATCCCTGGTCATCCCTACTGCCTCTGATCTGGAGGACTAAACAGAGAACATCCCTAAACAGAGAACATCCCTGGTCATCCCTACTGCCTCTGATCTGGAGGACTCACTAAACAGAGAACATCCCTGGTCATCCCTACTGCCTCTGATCTGGAGGACTCACTAAACAGAGAACATCCCTGGTCGTCCCTACTGCCTCTGATCTGGAGGACTCACTAAACAGAGAACATCCCTGGTCATCCCTACTGCCTCTGATCTAGAGGACTCACTAAACAGAGAACATCCCTGGTCATCCCTACTGCCTCTGATCTGGAGGACTCACTAAACAGAGAACATCCCTGGTCATCCCTACTGCCTCTGATCTGGAGGACTCACTAAACAGAGAACATCCTGATTAGGTCCCTACTGCCTCTGATCTGAGGACTCACTAAACAGAGAACATCCCTGGTCATCCCTACTGCCTCTGATCTGAGGACTCACTAAACAGAGAACATCCTGGTCATCCCTACTGCCTCTGATCTGGAGGACTCCTAAACAGAGAACATCCCTGGTCATCCCTACTGCCTCTGAGTCTGGAGGACTCCCTAAACAGAGAACATCCCTGGTCATCTCTACTGCCTCTGATCTGGAGGACTCACTAAACAGAGAACATCCCTGGTCATCCCTACTGCCTCTGATCTGG